>NW_020664409.1:16020278-16181416 GCF_002925995.2 Terrapene triunguis
CAGAGCCACTTGGCCGTGCCTCCGCATAGGATCCAGAGAGGGGACATAATGGTGCTTCCAGGAGCTGCTTGAGGTAAGCGCCACTGGCAGCCTGCACCCCTGACCCCCTCCTGCGCCCCAACCCCCTGCCCCAGCCCTAATCCCACTCATACCCTCTGAACCCCTCGGTCCCAGCCCGAAGCACCCTCCTACACCTCAAAATCCTCATCTCCAGCCCCACTCCAGAGCCCGCACCCCCAGCCGAAGCCCTCTCTGGAAAAGACGTAACTCTGTAGTTGGGCTGAAGACCTGGCCTGAAGACTCTGGGTGGCTTAGACATACAGAGCTCAATTTATCCTAACATGGATAGGTCACATGTGACCGCTCTGGAGTGCTAAGTCACAAGAAGAAGTAGATCAGCTCAGTCCTGAGTGACTCTCAGCAGAGACAGTTAAAAGAAAAGACACTGCTATGCCACACCAACCACAAGTGGGTGTGCCAGTGATAAGTCCACTTTGACAAGGATGTATGTTCCCTTCACTTGGAAGAGCTCAGTTTTACAGAAGCGTTGTGCACGACAAGGAAAATTGGGGTGAGATAGGTTGGAGAGAATGAATGTCTGGGGCAATGAATCAGTGTCTATGGGGCTATACTAGCCATTGCCCTGTGGCAGAGCGTGGTTGTATGAACTACTCTGGTTGTATGGCTGCAGCAAAACACTCTGAAGGAAATTCTACCTTCTCTGTCCCCCCAAATGGTCATGAAATACTCCAGTGGCAGCCCATCAGTTTAGGCTGTGGCAAATGGAAAAAATGCCAGCCTCTTAGTGACTAACTGGAGTGCTGTTTTGTACTCACATTTTCTAAAATATGGCTTTATCATTTAAAATGATAATACAAAATGTGAACTAGAACAATGGGTATTTTGAAAACAGAAAATAAATGGCTCACTAGTATTGCTTCAAATGTGGTTTCTTAGGATGCGCACATCAATAGTGTGACTGGAGTTTCATAAGGATCTTAGGCACACAGCTGTAGTACACATGCATGGTAGCTGAATTGACAAGACAGACCATGATGGCTCCAAAGGGTCAATAAAACATGCACCATGAAGGATTTACACAATAGACAGTAATGACTTCTTTGGAGCTGTTACGGTCTATTGGGTCAATAATAATCCACTTTTTAAAGAGTGCCAAAATATGAATTTACACAACAGGCCATAATGGCTCCTGATCTATCAGATAAATGATATGAATTATCAACATTAGTGCCCATACTGCAATGCACATTTAACTATTATATTGTATAGGGTAAATAATGCATGCTTCAAACTATATATTCATTTTCAAAAGACTGATTTATAACAAGATCTTAAGAGGCTGCAATTTTATCTTTAACACAAGTTATTGTAGGTTTATTTTTCAATATTATTACATAAGCAGTTATCAAGCTAAACTATTTATTTCTTAGCTTTTTGTTTGTTTATTTTACCAACTTAGGTCTCAGGCCTGCAAACCTTTTCTCGAAGTAGTAGCCCTTGTCGCCCAATTATGCCTGTTGACTTCAATAGGATTGCTCAGGACTACTCACGTGAGTAGTGGTTTTCAGAATATGATATTTAACCTGTTTTGATGTGAAAATAAATATTCAAGACTAAAATCTTTTAAAATAACATGTTCTGCGTAGATCCAGCTATCAAACTGTCTATATAGAGAAAGAGAAAAAAAATACTTTCATGCACTATCTCATCTTTACAAATAAGCTATAAACTCTGAAAATGCTTAATTTATACCAGCAGATGGTGACATGCAGCAACAAGCTCCAAATGGTAACAAAACTTTCCAGCAAACAATGAGAAAACACAAGGTGCATTAAAATGAAATATGAATTAAAGAGGGAAGGGGGAAATAATGAAAAGTGTCCATCAATATTACATATGTGATGCTTTTGTCTAATCCCGAGGCAAAAAGAGAAAATGCAAACCATTACAGGTGAAAGTTTTCCTTGTTTCTCTGCTGAATTTATTTTAGTGAGGATAGAACATTTGGCTTAGTTGTAGAGTATACTTTTAAATTAAAAAAAGAAAATCATATTAAAAATAACATGAATGGAAAGCTGTGAGAAAAACCTCTGTACAAGAACTGTCATAAACATAACAAAAAGGACAGGTGTGTACAAGCCTATGATGCTGTGGTGAAAAATCACATAAACTTACTTATCCAAGTCTTTTCAAATATAGGGATGAATACTTGTCATTTTGCAGCAGTTTGTGACTTCCCTATTCTCTTCAGAAACAGGAGCTCACAATCCAGTATACTCACCTGAAGGCCCCTTTCCTTAAAAAAGCATACTGTAGTTTGCACACTCAAGAGAAGAAATCACTGCTCTTATGTCTTAAAAGAACAAAACAAATTAGTATTCTATTAAGCTGATGGGCAAACAAGTCTATTTTTTTCCTGATTTTTTTTTTAAAAAATATTTAAAAAGAGGAACTCTCCTTCAAGGATCCATCTTCTTCCATGTCTATTCCGATATAGTTAATAGATATTTTGTCTTACTCTGACTGTGTGTGTGTATTGTGTGTGTTTTGTGTATATAGAACTCCTTACTTTAGACTAAATGCCCTTTGGAAGAATTTGCGTGTTTGCAGCATCTGAAGTATGATAATTTAACATAGCAAAAAATAGGTCTCAGCTTGAAAAATAGGGAGCAGAGAACAGAATGACAATATAGAAATACTGAAGATTTTTTTCCCCAGTTGCCGTGTCTGTTTCCTGCAACTATCTACAATCTACAATATTGACTGGTTTATCAGACAGCAGGTATCTCTATCAGTCTATCTTGAATTGTCATCCAACAGAAGATTAAACGCTGCCTGCCTCCTTCTTGTGATTTTCAGTCTTCACATCACAAAGTTTTCAATCAAATTTCAGCAGTGTACATTTAGCTTAGAGAACTCAGAGTACTTATCTTCCTAAAGCAGGTGACTTAGACCATGTTTACCTTGTACAGTTCCAAGATATCTCTCAGCAAACCAGTCTGCATTTAGGCCTTGAAATGGTTCCCAAGTTCTTTTTTCCTTTCTCTGTTTCCCTCCCACTCTCTCTCCACAACCAGGCTACTGGCCAAACAACAACAAAGATTCTGAATTACAGACAAGTACCAGTTTTCAGAAGAGTTATACCAGTGCAGCAACCTTGTGTTGTTACTTTTTAAAATGAAAGCAACATCACCATACACAGTATTGTTCTGTATAGCTTCCTCATTAATAATCTTTTGAATGCACTTATCACCACAGTGGTTTCAGCTCATGAATCAGCTCAACCCTGAGGAGGATGTCAGCTGTGCTCATTTCTTGGTTTACATTGGATACCTGAGGAAGTTGTGGTCTGTTAGGTATCTCAAAAAATAAACTACAGCTCCATTTGTAAGGAATTCAGCACAAGCAAGCTGACAATGAAAAAAGGACTTTTCCTGATAATTAGCATATTTTCTGAATGTTGTTCTTATAAACAGACCAACTAGATTTTGAATAAACATAAACTTGAGACTAGAGAATGCTGGAAAGCAATTATCAACAAAGACAGGTTAGAATGTTGTGGCATATTCTCTGTTTAAATTAATTATAATATAATATAACTAAAATGACTTTGCCAAGGTTTCACAATAAATGAGTGGCAGAGTCAGGAGTTCCAGCCAGAGTCATAATTCCCAGTCTCTAACCACTAGATATTTTGGGCCAATTTATCTGAGCTGTAATCAATGGAGAACCAAAAATGAGATTTCTATCACCACTGACCCCTTTATGCCAAGTCAAAGGGCTGAAGTGGTATAAAAAGGACTTAAAAGCCATGGTTCTGGCCAGGGAAAAATTCCTCTGGTGAAAGAATTGTGAAAGATAGCTACAGGATGTCTTCTGAAGACCCCCTGTAGTGAGGTAGAGTAAGTCAGAGGATGAGGGACCTCTCTGTGAGCCCAGATGAGTGGAGCCAGGCAGTACCAGCCCCTCCCATGGGAAATCAGGATGCGGGACAGAAAGTATCAAGGGCAGGTCCTGGGATTCAGTTGGGCTGCAGCTGCCAGAAGAGACAGGCACCTTCTGCCCACTCCCAAGTTGGGAGACCATAGAGGAGTCCCGTCGTGCTGAGAACTGGCTGGAGCTGCAAGCTGATCTGAGGCACTAAGGAGTCTCTGGGACTGCTGCTGGCCACCTACCCTGAGGAGAGGGAGAACCCCCACTGATCCAGGTACACCCAGAGGGGAGGGGAGGGGAGGAAGTAGCCCAGGTACAGTCCCTGTGTGGCTGCATTGCTGCTGGAAACCCTGGTCAGTGTGTTGTGGCTGGATTCCTTGCTGACCCAGTGGTGGACCACTCCGCCATTGTTAGGACCCTGGGCTGGGACTTGGTGGAGTCAGGTGGGCCCAGGTCCTCCTGCCACTCCATCCCTGGGATGGCAACCTCCCCACAATAAGCCTAAAGGCCTGTGTTTGTTTGTCATCTGCCTGAGCCAAGACATCAGGCAAACTGCTTACTGCTCTGCCCTGCCTCTGGGGTCAGAGAGATCCCCTCCTGAGCCCATAGACTGTTTGGTGCCCTGCCTGGCTTGAGCCCTTGGGCCCGAGCTCACAGACTGACTATTGCCCTGCTTCTGCCTGAGGGCCAAAGCCCACTGGCTGCTCATTGTCCTGCCCTGCTTGAGCGCTGGAAGCTTTTAGACTGATGACTCTGCCCTGCCTAACACTTGAAGGGTTTGGGTATATATGTGATTACATACCCTACAAAGCTCTCTGCTCGCCCATGCCATGCCTCCCTGCTTACAATGCTATTTTTAGCGGTGTAGTGTCCCTTTTTCTCCTCGTTGCTGATGCCTTCTCCCCTTCTCAGGAAATGACTCCCCCATGTCTGGCAGGGAGGAGTCAGCAGGGAAAGGCTTGGGCACTGCAGACTTTTTATCTGCCATATGGAAAGATTCTGGCAAGGGGGAAAAGCTCCACCAGCTCCCCTTTGATGAAGCTTTTCCCCGCCTGCCAGAGCCTTTCACAGACATGTAGCTACACACCACAGTGTGGATGCAGCAGGCTTTTCCCTGCAGCATGTAGCTATGCATACCCTACATGCCTCTGCCAGTGGTGTGTAGTATAGACATAGCCTTAGCTGCCCAACACATAATTTCCCCCCAGAAGTGTGAGGGTAGGTGGAAGGTGACTCTTCTTGGGTTAATGTCCAGGTGGTGGGTGGTGTTGGTGGCCTGTGATATACAGGAGCTCAGACTAGATGATTTTGGTGGTCTCTTCTGGCCTTAAAATCTCTGAGTCTGATTTTGTGCTCCCAGATTGTCTGGGAGGTAGGCCAGTCCCCACTTCCAATTTATGCCCGGCTGTCCAAAGACCCAATCAGATGCTCCAGTAGCCTGAGGTGAGGTAGGTGCAGCATTGCCTTGACCACACCGCCTTTAATCCAGTCTGGATTACAACAGCTCTTTGACACTGAAGGACTCCTGTCAAGAAGAGGGAATCCTCAAGATGCAGAATCCACTGTATTTAGTCTGCTTTGTATTGCCAGTGCAACACTAAGGAGAGGTAAGCAACATGAGAAATGGCCTAGCTGTTTGTTCACGAATGCCTGTAACATAATGTTAATGAAAATTATGTGAACACATCAAAGGGGGAAAAACACTGAAAATGAAAAAAACAGTGACTGACCATTGTTCAACCTGTGAATTAACTCTGTAAATCTAATTTACTTCCTGCGCATGCAAACTGAAAAGTAGATAGAAGTGCTAGGTGTGAAACATAATCCACTTCATGTTGAACATGGAAAATAGTTATAACTTTGTGTCAGTTGCCTCTTTGTCTCTCAGTGGCAGATCCTTTCTTCCTCTTCCACAAGCACACGACTTAAAAAATATCTGGAGCCCAACTGTTGGGGCAGGGCTGGGGTACACACACCCTCTTTCACATCAACCTTACAGAAACCCCCCCTTGGACATTCTGTGGTGATAAAGATCCATGGGTGAGGAGGAGGAGGGCCAAATAACAGGCTGAAGGCACAACCATTTTCCATGACATCATTTCAGACATGAGTTAATGTGGATCCCATCAGCATTAACTGTCACTGGTTCCCTCACCATACAACAAACTTTCCTTCCTCCCATTAGGGTTTTGAAGGCACCCATTGGAGCTAAGGAAACTCTGAAGCAGTTGAGACATTCCAGAGCTGTAACAAAGGTGTGCAACACTTATGGTTCCGATGATGACTCCAGTGTCTACTGCTGCACTTGGCCTCTTCATAGATGTTGTTGGCCTCCATGGCTCTCAAGAGATCTGTGAGTTTTGGGGGATTGAGCCCCTGGCCTGTTCCACTGGGGGGCAAATCCATGGCGGCAATCCCTAGGGATATGATCAGGTAAAGATCTGGCAAATCCATGCTCATAGTTTCAAGTCCCATACACTGGAAATAACTCCTGTATGGGGATGATTTAGGCAGGCTTCCTCAAACTATGAGGGCTGGCCCCATTAATGGAATCTGGACAATGCCTGCAAGGGGCCTGAAACATTTCTCTTTTTTGTTTGTTTGTTTGTTTACAAGCTTGAAATTAAGAAAATGTGAATGGGTATCTGGGATTTTGTTTTGTTTTTATCCCCTCCATGCATTTTGCAATGTGCAGGAGGGCTGCAGTGACTTCTCTTGGCTGTTAGGAGTCACTCTGGTGCCAACTTTGAAGACTGGGAGTCTGTCTCTCCCCATCTGCTCTCAGTGCTTGCTCTGCAGTGCAGGTGCCCAGTCAGCAGAGCCTTGCTAGTTGGGGAGGAGGAATCAGTGGCGGGCTGCTTCAGGGCCTTGCTGACAAGGAGGTGGGAGAGGCAGAATTAGGTCTGGTGGGGGGACAGGCTAATGGATGGTGGCTCAAAAAGGAAAAGGCTGGGGGAAGAGAAAGAGAAACAGGCTGGTGCACTGGGGTCAAGGGAAAAGGCTCCAAGGTGAACTGTCTGGGGAATGGGGCTATAATGAGGGGTGGGAGGGATGAGAACAAGCTGAGGGGACTGAAAGATGTATTAGTCTGGGGAACTGTTGTGAAGGGTGAACAGGAAGAGGGATTGGAATTAAGAAGGAACAGGCTGGGAAGATGGTGACTCTCCTGCAGCCCTTGTTACCCTCTGAATCCCTGTACTTCCATTTTGTCCCCCTTGAGATCCTGTTCCCTGTGGGACTTGTAGATCACTCTCCAATTTCAATTTAGGTCCATTTCCCCACCTCTGAATAAGCTATGCACACAGAAATATGCTCCTCCATCTCTTTAAAACATTTCATGGTAAATTTATTATACTGGTAACCTTGGGTGGAACTGGCAGCACCACCTACAGCTAATGTTACTTCCCATTATAAGACCTAGTTTTCAGTTGCTTAGAACTTTACCAAACTTCAATAGGTGGGGGGTGAAATTTTCAATGCCTGGTGTCTGCCTCAGGCTGTTTTATTTTATTTTATTTTATTTTTTTAACATTGCGGCAAAAATGGTTCATACAGGGGTTGCCTTTTGCCTCCCCTGTGAATATCTGCCCAAGTTTGGCCAAGAGGTTGAGCAGTATTTCCCCTGCCATTGCTCCTCCTCACGCCAAGAGGCCACTGTCGCACTAGACACAGGAACTGAGAGCAGGGAGACTGTCTGTCTTGTGTTCAGTGCTTACTCTGTGGGTGCTCAGGAGAAGGAATCCTGGAGAGTAGAGAGGGATTCAGAGAAGCTGTGGGGGAACCAGGCGTAGAGGCAGAGAGATGCTGCTGGGGGCAGGTGGTGGGAAGAGTCCGAGATCAGGCAGGGCTTCTGTGGAAGAAAAAAAAAAAACTATGTGATCATTATAAGTGTGTGGGAATTTTTGATGAAAATGATGCCATTTATCAATTTTGATAAATTTCCCAACTCAAAAAACATTTTTGGAAAAAAAAGTTTCAATATTGTTGAGATGTCACATTGCAACATTTTCAAAATGAAAAATTTTGTGTATTTTTTTCCTTTGAAATGACTTTCTGTTTTAAAATTTAAGCTAATTCTAGTAACAGTTTTTTTACAAAAATGGTCAAAATCTAAATGATATGTTTCAAAATTATAGAAACAAAACATTTCAATTGACCCAAACTGAATTTTTGTGTGTGTTTCTTTTGGATGTTTCGTTCATGAAAATTTTTGAGATTTTTATTTTTCATCCCAATTTGGGATAGGGAACTTTTCAAAATTTCTAAAATTTTCATGAGATGGGAAAACTGTTTCCCACCCAGCTCTAGTGATCGTATAATTAAAGATTGTGCATAATGCATATGCACCAGGTAACTTAATTCTGGCATTTCCTAACTTTTGAGTGATTGACCTTACAACCTTAACATTCTTTAAATATATTTTGTATATAGTTTCATATGCTTTAGTACTGCAATATTTAATTAATAGTTGATATAAAAGAAAATATTCACAATCAAATTGAGGGATGTGAGCTAATTATTTATAAGTGGAATCTGAAAGCAAAAAGTCTGAGAACAAGTGGCTTGGACCACAGTGCTATTGTTTGTGTTATCAGTAAGATGGAGTTTGTGTTTCTGTAATAAAGTTGTTTGTAGTTTAATATTTTGCTCTCATGTTAGCACCTTTTCTTTTTGATTATCAAACAAAACAAACAAATACAAACCCAATCCCCCCAACCCTGAAGCAAACTAAACTAAAAAACCAAACCAAACAAAAAACAACCAAAACCCAAAAACAGAGTACGATATTTTTCATCCTAGCTTCACAAATGATATTATTTTTCTCCCAATATCCCTCTAAATAAATGCATCGAACAGATGGGAAAAGTGAGGTACAGAAAGAAAAAATGAATGGAGTGAATCTTGTCTTACAAATTATCAGTTCAGATGCATTTATCAAGCAGGATCACGGAAAAATAATGTGACATAACCCAGGAATACATACCAGTTTTTAGAAGCTTTCCTAAATCTTTAACGGAAGTGACTTACTTTAAAATGTAAGTTTTGTGAGGTGATGATCCCCATATTCACTTCAGTACTTCAGAAAATGTGTTAGGACATGGCTGAGGTATTTCAATTTGATAGATAAACTAGACTGTGGTTACTTTTTGAGAATGTTTTGTGTCACGGTGCTAATTCCCTATTCATTTGATTGGGATGCAATGATTTCACGACAGTGTCAGTGCAGGTCTATGGAAAAGACATTATGGTGTCAAAATGAAATGAAACAATGTTAATTTGTCTATGGAAACTGTGTTACACTGCCAAATTGAAACATAACCCTTAACTCAGCCACCTTGAGACTTGGCACAGCAGCCCTGTCAGAGGACCCCACAACACTGGGTGATTTTACAACAGCACACTGGGAAACTACAAATCTGGGTTAAATATTACATGAGGTTAGGCTATTTCTTTTGTTCAACAGAATTGCAACTGTATAGCCTTTCCTAGTATGCTGCAATGTGCTGCAATGCCTCAAAAATGGGAAGAGGCTGGGAGTCTCGTAAAGAGCACTCTGGCAGCTTACCTCAGACTCCTTTTGGCTTTCATTGCTTTGCAGCCCCTCTCATTCTTAATGTTGTATTGCTGCATGCTTTTGGGTGTGAAACATTTATTAAGTTTTACCATGTCCACGGCACCTAACCGACATCTGGGACATCTGAGCTCAAATTAAGCAATGTTCTAAATCTAATTTGGATTCTAATTCCACCAGAACTAAACATTTCTAGTAAAACTAGAATCTGAATATGAACTGCAGTCCAAGGAGCAAGGGAATACAATAGTAAAAAAGAATGATAAACCCTCTATCAAAACACCTATTCAGAGGGAAGGAATTAGAATTATTCCCTTTACTGCCAGCATCTGTTGAGTTATAGAATCAACTTCTCAGCTGTAGTTTTCTCTTTCATTTTGGTTTATGTTCCTGGACATTTTGGTTTATGTTCCTGGACCACCTTTGAAAAATGGCAATCCTTGATCTCTTGCCCCAGGGCTAGGATTAGCAGATGTCCTTTTGTTTCTTTTTTTCAGTGTCCTTCACCTTCTAGCAGGAGTGTTCACACTGAACCTGTGACAGATATTTCTCCATTTGATCATATAGTGATGGAAAGGCTGAGACCGGAAACCATCAAAATGAGCCCCCCCCCCCCCCCGCAAACCTATTTAGTAGGTGGTGGGAGAGAATGGCAACTGTATTACCTGTACTTCTGGGAACATTGGCAAATCACATGTGGCTGTCACAAAGATGAAGAATGATCCAATAGTTAGGGCACTGACCTGGGACTCAGGAGAACTGTGTTTAATTCCCTGCTCGTCCACAGACATGCTGGGTGACCTTGGTGGCTTAGTTTATCTCTGCCTCAGCTCCCTATCCGGGATAACAGGACTTCCCTAGTACTTCCCAGAGGTCTTGTGAGGATAAATACATTAAAGACTGTGAAGGACTCAGCTATGATGATAATGGGGGCCAGAGAAGTACCTAAGAAAGACTGATATTTTGGGAAGGTGGTAGGCAAATTTTATGCATACTGTACCTTAAAAAAAAATACTGTGGACTTTTCACAGTGGATGACCCTGATGGCTGATCTGGCATTAATCTGACACTGCTTATAAATAAGAGTGATAATATCAGTCAAGTCCCACTATTGGCAGTGTAAATGGATTGGTCCAGAAGATCTCTATTTGCCTATTGTGGTGTTTGTCATTTCGTACCTGTAATGATGTTTTCTGTGATATGCACTGTGACTTTTAAGTGTACAATGAGCCCCCAAAGCTATCTGCAAGAGAACTCCCTGGGAGTTTAAGCTGGCTCCTGTTACATCCTGAATGGGGTACACTGTGCTCTCTGAGAGACTCAGAGAATTTGTTCTCAATTTGTTCTTTCCTTTAATCTCAAGGCTGAAAGTACATGTTTGAACATTATGGGTCCAAGTACGCTGAGCATTTCTTGAGGGGCTGAATGTCCTTATTCCCATTGACTTCAATGAGAAGGGAGCTGTGAGCACTTAGCACCTCTCCAGAGGAGCTCATATATATAATTGTGACAGGGTCAGGCCAGATGGCTACAGGAGAGTGATAGAAGGCAGATATATTAGCCTCAGATGAAGCAGGTCCCTTTTCCCTGGGTAAGGCAACAGAGGAGGTTCCAGAACAATCAGGAACTTGCTGGAACCAATTAAGGCAGGCAGGCTAATTAGGTCACCTGGAGCCAATTAAGAAGCTGCTAGAATCCATTAAGACAGGCAGGCTAATTCATAGATTCTAGGACTGGAAGGGACCTCGAGAGGTCATCCAGTCCAGTCCCCTGCCCTCATGGCAGGACCAAATACTGTCTAGACCATCCCTGATAGACATTTATCTAACCTACTCTTAAATATCTCCAGAGATGGAGATTCCACAACCTCCCTAGGCATTTATTCCAGTGTTTAACCACCCTGACAGTTAGGAACTGTCCAACCTAAACCTCCCTTGCTGTAGTTTAAGCCCATTGCTTCTTGTTCTATCCTTAGAGGCTAAGGTGAACAAGTTTTCTCCCTCCTCCTTATGACACCCTTTTAGATACCTGAAAACTGCTATCATGTCCCCTCTCAGTCTTCTCTTTTTTCCAAACTAAACAAACCCAATTCTTTCAGCCTTCCTTCATAGGTCATGTTCTCAAGACCTTTAATCATTTTTAATCAGGGCACCTGGTTTAAAAAGGACCTCATTGCCAGAGGTGGCTCCAGGCACCAGCGCACCAAGCACGTGCCTGGAGCGGCAAGCCGCGGGGGGCGGCCTGCCAGTTGGCGTGAGGGCAGCAGTTCAGCGGAATGCCTGCGGGAGGTCCGCCAATCCCGCGGCTTCGGCGGCAATTCGGCGGCAGCTAGCCAAGGGACCGGTGAACCTCCTGCAGGCATGCCGCCGAATCCGCGTTACCAGCGGACCTCCTGCAGGCCGAAAGCCACCTGTCTGCCGTGCTTGGGGTGGCAAAAAACATAGAGCCGCCCCTGCTCACTGCAGTCAGTGAGGGGCGTGTGAGGAGTTGGGAGCAAGAGGTGCGCAAGAAGCTGAGAGTGAGTAGGCGTACTACTGGAGGACTGAGAAATACAAGTGTTACTATCAGAGGGGTAGCCGTGTTAGTCTGAATCTGTAAAAAGCAACAGAGGGTCCTGTGGCACCTTTGAGACTAACAGAAGTATTGGGAGCATAAGCTTTCGTGGGTAAGAACCTCACTTCTTCAGATGCAAGACTTCTTGCTCCCAACTCCTCACAAGACTTCTTGCATCTGAAGAAGTGAGGTTCTTACCCACGAAAGCTTATGCTCCCAATACTTCTGTAAGTGTTACTAGACATCAGAAGGAAGGTCCGGTGGTGAGGACAAAGAAGGAGTTGGGAGGAGGCCATGGGGAAGTAGCCTAGGGAATTGTAGCTGTCACACAGCTGTTACAGGTGACACTAAAGACCGCTGCAATCGACAGGGCCCTGGGCTGGAACCCGGAGTAGAGGGCAGGCCCGAGTTTTCCCCCATCCCCCAACTCCCTATTTGATATGAGAGGAGTTGATCTGGCCTGTGGGTCTCACCAGAGGGGAAGGTCTCTGGCCTGTCCCCCGACCCATTAGGTGGGCCAGCAGAGACTGGGGGGGATTGTTCTCCTCCTTTTTCCCCATGCTGGCCAGTGATGAGGTTAGCTGAATGAACGGCAGGTTTGTGCCACTAACAAAAGGAGCCAAACTGAGGACTGCTGAAAACCTCTGAGGCGAGCAAATCCGCCAGAAAGCACAGAACCCACCAAGGCAGAGGAGGAACTTTGTCACAATATATATAACTTTCAGCATATATATATATATATATATATATATACTGAAAGTTATAAACTTAATGAGTTTCTGTAACAAATTCTTCTTCACTCACCCAACCAATCATGCCAATAATTATTCTCTTCTAACCCACTTATGCCCACCTCAACCAAACACAACCCTTAAAAGTCTGGTAGAATAGACAAGCCAGGAGGTGTGCCCTGATAGTCAACAGACTCAGACAAAGGGAGAAGTGATTTCTTAAAGTGCGTCTCACTCATGGAAAATGACCTGTTGCTAGCCCCTTCTCACTTAAAATGGGAGTCTTCAGCTGCTGAAATATTATATGGCAATGTGTTCTCTGTCATAGAAGTTGTGTATAAGGTGCCCAGGACCCAAACTATTTAGGGTGTTATAATGTAGGTCAAAACCAGCATCTAGAACTGCTCATAGAAATGAAATGGAAGCCAGAGCAAATCTTAGAGACCAGGTGTAATTTGTTCCCCGAGAGAAAAACCATTAAGCAAGCTGGCAGCTGTGTCCAGCTGAAGTTCCCTAGGAGCCTTCAGATGTAGATCACATTGCAGTATTACATTTGAAATCTCCATTTGGTACAAAATATGGCAAATCCTGTATTAAGGTCACCTAACACTTCATATTCTAACAAGATTTCCCATATGTTTTTTTGAAGAGCCCACAATTTGCAACAGGGACTTGAAATTTGACTGAGGGATAGTTGTGGGGCATAGAAGTGCCTTTTGCTTGTCCTTTAAAAATCCATTCAGATTTAACCAAAGATATATATGGTGTGTGTGTATAAATTAATTGTGCAACACCTTTATACAAAGGGTTTCAAATGGTTATTCATAACAAATTATATAAATGAGGTTTGCAGTTTATTGCGGGCAATGTGTTGTGCAGGCAAATGGAATAGCTAAATTTAAGGAATGTATTGCTTAATGTGACACTTTAAACAATGAAGGTATCAACTGCTATGTTTTTAGAACATCCTTTTTAGGATATTCACTGAGCTAAAGAAATGAAAGAACAATGTGTCTGCCCAAACAAAATATTTTCTGTACTTCTGTATGCCTTTACAGTGAAGTGTAAATGAAAACTTGGTCCCACTGAAGTCAATGGCCAAACTCCCATTAACTTCAATGTATTTTCAGCCAAAATCTCCACATCTAAGACTAGTCTACATCTACCACACATCTGATCTTTTACAAATAGAATTCTGTTCCCAGAAATTATCCATACTTTCCTATATACTCTTTTTGCATCTATAATACTCCCATCATGACTACACGTGATTTTATACAACACATTTTGCTTCCTTTTTTCAGTTTTGCACATATTGCCTTCATGCCCCAGAAGTTCAGTCATGGCATACAGTTAAAATACAGTAATACAAGAAATATAAAGATCACTTTTTGTAAACTTTATGTTTATTGCTTAATAAAGTGGGTGAAATCCTGGCTGAGTTGACTTAAGTTGAAGATTTGCCATTGACTTCAGTGGGGCCAAGATTTCACTCCACATCTTTTAAAAAAAATATTTAGCATATAAGCATTCTAAAAAAATACATACATATGTCAAAGAAAACAGAAGACAGTGCAAAAAGTAGTTGCCTCAATTCTCCATAAAATTCTTTCAAATGTCTCTCAGTAGTCTAAATCATAATCCAAACTTCTGGCCACATAACAAATAACAGTCCTTGGAAATGAACTGAAGAACTGTACAGCCATTAAGAAAATGTTCCATTAAAGAAAATTGAGGAGTTTCCTGTGTGTGTGTGTGTGGGGGGGGAATCACAATATATGTACTTCCACATGCTCAGAGAAATGATAAAATGTTTATAGTGCTTGCAATTGGTCTCTTTCAATTTTAAAATATACGTGGTTTTTTTTTTAATCCAGATACATTTCTCTGCCTTGCTTTGTGGTACCATTAATTAAGTCTGTTTTTTTTTTTTTTCAGTAGCAGAGGGTACAAAATGATGTGTTAAGAAAATGTAGCATTGAAACATGATAGATGGCAATCTAAACCCAAAAACTGGAGGATCCATCAGATGGGTCCCAGTCCTGTAGGGTACTGAACACCCTCAATTCTAGTCCATCATGCAGCAGTAAATAACTCACATGGTAGGTGGGATTATTCTTCCTGCCAAGTCATATCCTCCATGTCGATATCCTGGCCATTACAGAGTGTTTTTGTTGTATATTTCCACCTCTTTAGATCTCAGTTAATAGTTATGCATGGCTCAGTGTAACAGTAAGAAAATCAAATTCTATCATTGTATACCAAAGGGAGAGAATGGAATGAGGGAATCAATGGAAAACTCCCTTTCCAAACCGCCACTTGGCTTTTCTAGGAGAGTTCGTACCCAGTCAAGTTGTGTGATGTAACCAAGCTATCTCCAATAACAAATACACTTGACCTGTTATCTTATTAGTGTGTCGCCAACAGACTAGTCTTAAAAACCAAAGTCACTTTTGACATCTACAGATCATGACCTTTTGATTGGTGTATGGCACAAGTAGGTCAGTACTAAAAGTCCCACCAAAGTCCCAGTCAAATAAGATTTTTCATATAAGAATGTATGTATTTGTATAGCTTTTTCTGTAGCAACTGTCAATCAGGTCACATGTTAAATTTTTTCCATTCTATTATTATCTTTTCTACTGTTAAACTAAGATTTAGGTTTTGTTCTAACTGTAAAAGCACATATCAAATGTTTCCTTATTTCTTTTCATAATACCATGGGAGAGGGTGTTTTACCTTTTCTTTTGTAAGTTAACATAAGTAGAAATTGTCAATCTGAAATTGACAGGTATTTGTTACAGTCAACAATGCATTGTTCACATTTTAGTTCATCCACCAACACAGGCATTGCCTGTCAGATGTCACAACAGTGTGGAAACTTATTAAACTATAAAGAGTAATACTATAATATAAAGAATTGTGGGTAAAAAATCTAAAAGTGCATCTGCTGACTTGAGCTAGCAAAGTTTGTCCTTAGCTAAGCTAATGTAGCACTTACCTTCATATTCCAGGAACCTCATGCTTCCACTGCCAGAGCTGCCCTTATGACTTATGGGGGCTCAGCTACCAAATAACAGTAAGATGGAGGTAGAAGTTTGGCAGTGAGCTTCCTCCCCTTCAGTTTTATTGCTGGAGGGAGGAGGATCGGAGATCAAGTTGTAGCAGTGATTTTTCTACCCCACTGGAAGACAGGGAGATTGAGCCAGCCAGTGAGCTATACCGCAGAGCACCCACAATGTAATGACCCAAGCAATCACTTGTGTTTTTTTTTCATTTAAATCTGTCCCTAGCCACCAATGAACTAACTATGTCAATTATTAAGCCATTTTGTGGCCTGTGTGCCTGGCTGAAGAGATGTGTGACAGCACCCACTGGAATGGTACATGGGAAAAACATGCATTGACCAAGCCTCCTCTGGTATTGGTAGTGCCTAAATAAATGTGTTCTGGAGATGGGCCTGAGCCACAAAACAAAACCCATATTTTATATTCTCTCTCCCTCCCTCACAAAAAATGTGTCAGGATTGTTTGGATTTGGGGTTCTATTTGGGGCTCAGCTCTAATATGTAGAAAAACAAATTTTGTATTTGTTTGGTTTCTCCATACAGGAAACAGATACTTTATGTCAGAAGGAGTTTGGTGGTTTGATTTTTTTTTTAAGAGTAAGAGAACAAAACAAGGAAGAAAAAGGTAAAGTTTCTATGTAAGAGCGTGTGTGTATCCCCTCTGATGGTCTTCACAGCTTTCTGAGAGCAAAATGATTACTGCACGCTGCACAGAAGGAATTGAGAGGGCCAGGACGCCCTAAGCTGCCTTGGGTCCTGGAATCTTTTTTACAAAGGAAAGAGAAAAGTGATGATAATTCAATGGATTACAAGGCAAATGGTTTTTGCAATCTGAGAGTACTTAGTGAGTGTCTGGGTGTGTGCATTTGCAGGAATAAGAGCTCATTGAGATAATTTTCATCTTTTGTTTGTGGGAGTCCCTCCTTTGTACCTTTGCTTCCTGCCAGAGAAGGGAAAACAAACAGTTTCTATGGAAAGTTTTCCTTCTCCTTGAGGGCCATTAGAAATCTTGATTTCCAACTGGATCTCAGATATGCAATATGACAGTAACAACGCGTGACGTGATGTGCAAAACATGCACCATGAAATATTTACTGTTCAATGAAAAAGACAATGGACAGAATCTGCTAAAGCACCATTATGTTTCTCATGATCCAGGGGCCTCCGGGGCCAAAATGCCCTGTCACCTAAATTAGGTCAGCCCAAGAGTTGCTCTAGGTTACTCCAGCTGCAGCAGTCTCATAGGGATCACTGCACTGGCTGAGAATTGGATGTAATTGTCACATTCGGGGTGCAGTTCCAACCAAAGAGAGGTTGTGTCACCATCTGCCGTATAATCCTGGGTTCCTCACAATGCTTTGCTGTTGTAGCTCCCAACCTGGGTTACTCACAAACAGCTTACCAGCAAGCAGGTCACACCCTGCGTGTCTGTGTGTAGCTGCAGCCCTGGTCCAGCAGCTCTAACCCAAAAAGACTGTTAGCGACACTCCAGTCAGTCTGGTTTCCACCAGCCTGGGTTACTACTTTCAGGGTGACTCCAACACACTCCCAGTCCCAAAGTTTCTCAAAAATCATCTGTTCTGCACTGTCCACCCCTCTTGTGGGCAGTTTAGATATTAAAGGTCTGTTGTCCCTGTTAAGGGTCAATATTCAACAGTTTTCTACTTTTACTGGAGTTAGTAAACAGTTCAGTTTAAACACAGCATTAGATTGGTCTAGATTAAAAAATAAAACAAGGTAGGATTTTAGATGAATTCAGGTATCAAGTGTTAAAGTCAGAAATGGCTACAAATGAAATAAAGATAAAATGCTTTCTAGTGGCTAGAACTTAATGAGCTAGGCTTGGTTCAAGGTAAAAGCCTTACCCCATGTTCCCAGCAACATGGCTGACCAAATTCTCAGGTCTGGATCTCCCCCCACAGTCAAAGGGCTGGTTCCTTTGTCGTCTTAGATAAAAGAGAGAGCGAGCTTGGGGTTTTCTGCCCCCTTCTTTTGTAGTCCAGTTAAACTTTGAAGTGGATTCTTCCAAGGGTTACCCCTCGAAGCAAAGCTTATTCAAACAGTAAAGAAGGAGACATGAAGTCCGGTGAAGGAGGCTCCATGTTTTTTCTTCTCACATGTTTGCTGAAATGCAAATTTGCTTTCTTTCCTGCCATTTCCCCTCTCTGTTTCAAGGACCCTTCTATGTAAATTGCGGTAAACACACATTTCTTCATGCAGAATTACTTTTGTTTGGGTAGGGCTCTGGTTTTGAATGTGTGCTAAAAACATCATATGGGGGCATGGTTCATAACTTTACATATAACATTGCTACACACATTTCACCATGATAATATTGACCAGTGAGTTATTAGTTTTCAGATAATACTCCACAAGGCATATTTTGTAGAAAGACTATTACAATAGAGTGTAGGGTGTGAATACAAGGGTGCTGTTGGTCACGGTAATGTAGTGCACTCTATCCCGCTCCTTCTTACCCAGCCATGTCCCAGCTTACTCTTCTCAGGGATAGCTCAGTGGTTTGAGCATTGGCCTACTAAACCCAGGGTTATGAGTTCAATCCTTGAGGGGGCCATTTAGGGATCTGGGGAGAAAAAAAAACTGCCAGGGACAGTACTTGGTCCTGCTAGTGAAGGCAGGGGACTGGACTTGATGAATTTTCAAGGTCCCTTCCAGTTCTATGAGATAGGTATATATATATATATTTTTTTCCCCCTCCTCCCCTCTGACACTCCCCCTATATGGGCATGGAGAGCAACTGTTGTGTACCCAGCTATGTATGCTTTACTCATGCAAACTGAGGATACTCCTATGTCAGGAGGAATCCTCATATGCCCTTTTAGGGCAGCTTTTGGGCAACTTTGCACTACTCGAGCAGTGCAAAGTGGCCATGGTCTGAAGACTGAGGTCAATGTGTTGTTTCTTTCTTTGTAAAACAGACGAGGCCAAGAGATAGTCCTGTCAAAACTATCTATGCTGTAGGAAACAAGGTATACCAGTAAGAAGAAAAGCCAGACATTTGTCCATCTCCATGCTGGAATACAGCTGTTCCAAAAGAATATCTGGACACCTAAGATTCAGACTACACACAAATAAATCTGTGTGAGGAGATATTACATACAGTGTTTAAAAGGCCTCCACTATCAAACAAAAAGAAGACTATCATTTATTGTAAATATCAAGACTTGAAATATCCAGTCAATGAATTGCATTGCATTTTTATTTGAATATGTTACCTTACTGTTGACTAGTTGTCTGAAAGGACACAGTTGGGTAGAACTGACCAAAGTGGTATCTGTTCCCAATACTTTGAGCCAACCACTCTAGGCAAATTGGCAAGAAAGGAGTTTTTATTTAAAATGGAATTCTTGTAAAATTTAAATACCTATGTTTCTAAATGTACCAGCACTGAGAATTAAGGAAGGAAAAGAGGAAATTAAAACTGACAAAGGAGGGAGGTCTGGCAGGTTAGTTTCCCACCAAATGACCTCAGGTAGGAGCCAGGAATGCATGAAATTACCAAGGAAAAAAGAGGTTTATAGTTCCTTGTTCAGTCTCTTAAGTGTCCCACACAATCAATAATGTGAGGGTAATAGTATATGTGGGGCAGGGAGAGAAAGGGAGAATGGTGAGAATAGGTGTCTAGAACCAAAAATATTCCAGTTCCTTTAAAAAGCTATGGATAGAAAGGGCTATTTACAGATTCAGAATATGTTTATTTCATTTTAACCTTAATGTCCTTATTAAAAGGGATAGTGTCCTTCCTAACCCAGAAAAATCTAGCTTTCTTAGGACAAAATATTCATAGATAATAAATTGACGTCTCCTAGTAAATTGGGCATGTGAATGAAACATGAGGAACTCTTGATATAAGAGTGGACAGTTGGGTTTCCATAGGCACTACACAAGCTTGCTTTTGTCAGATTATCTTTAACATCCCCGTTTGGTTATGCAATCTAAACATAAATGTTTGCTGTCCCAGAGTTCTCCCGATTTAAGCTACTGCATGTTAAACTCCAAAGCTTTGAACAAATATCCACATTTTCACTCGATCCAAACTAAACCCAACATCTGAATGTTTTAGCTTTGCCCAGTGCTGTAACTCAGAAAAATGTTATTAATATGGTATATTAACTTGTATGATATGAAGTATGTGATATTTTACTTCACAAAGTTTAGATCATGCCGTACATGCTCTATTGTACCAGGAAAACATAACATTGACTTTTTATCTAATTGTGTAGATGGAAAAGAGAAATTAGCCAGGTAATGAAGAAGAAGAAAGCCATAGGTAACAACCTGATTTCAGTTATTAATATTAAAGTGGAAAAGGAAATAGAACACAAACATCAAGATTACAGAACTCTTCTATCTGATCTATTTACATCATCAGTTGGTTCCCCAATAGGTACTTGTATATTTTCAGTTGGGCTAGAGCTTATTCCATCACATTTCTCTCTCGCTCTCTCTGGTTTTCCCTTGCAATGTACACAAACTTTATTCACTGGAGTCTGTGGCCTGGTCTACACTACAGAGTTAGGTCGACATAAGGCAGCTTACTTCAACCTAACTCCATAAGCCTCTACTCTAAAATGTAGCTCCCACCAATGTAACTTGCCCACTACACTGACTTAATAACTCCACCTCCACGAGAGGTATAGCACTTAAGTCAATGTAATTAGGTTGATGCAGTGTCAGTGTAGACACTGCTTTGCTTTCATTGACTTTTGCTGCCTTTCAGAAACCATCCCACAATGCCCCACACTGGGAGTTAAATTGGTGCAAGCGCTCCTGGTAAGGATGCACACCGCCAACACAAGGAATATAGTGTGCATGTGTAAAACCGAGTCCATTACTGTGGTGGCTGTATGTCGACCTAACTTGGGTTGACTTAATTTTGTAGTGTAGGCTTGCCCTGTGCCATGGCATCATTTGCATTTCTGCAGCTTAGAAAATACTTTGCAGAGCAATTTACCTGTACTGAAGAATGTGGTGCTTCTTTTAACAATAATTTTCTGTCTTACAAAAGGAAAGCCTGTACGTTGACTAGGGGCTCTCCAATGGAATGGATATTATTACCCCTTTAAGAGCACATTATTGAACATGGAATTTTCTGTTGGGAATTTGCACTGTGCTCTTTGATGTGTGAAAGAACCTCTGAATTTCGAAGAAAAATTTCTAAGAGCTAACAGGAAGACCATATTAGAAGAGAGTGGCTCAGGCAACAATTTATTTTTTAAATATATTTTAATTTTTCATTGATTTTTTTTTTCAGTATATATAGTATATGGACTACATTGAGATAATATACCTACATTGTATTAATTATGTTATATTATGTTACAGTAAGTGCATTATTATTTTATTTGTTAAGCTCTGATGGTTTGGGTGACAGTCTATACCTTGGGGGAGTGTACTGTAACCCCCATATTCCTCATTTTCGTATAATTGTGATCTTACCTTACAATGCATGCTTTATATGTATCAGGGGAAAAGTTAGGATCTGCTGAAAGTCATTTCTCTATCCATATATGTATATCATTAATGCATATGAAGTTATGAGAATTGTGTTGTCACTAAACATGCTGTAAGTTGGGGAATCAGCCAGATATTAGCTCCCCAGAGGCAACAGCAAGGAAAGTAACCAACACCTGGGTGGGGTGTGAAACAACCCATCAACAGCCATTGTTCAGCAAGGGAGCTACGATCAATGGCTCACCTACATGAGGCCACAGCAGGGGAATTGTTAAGGGGACACAGTGGTCCCACAGTCCCAGGCTGCACCCCGGGGGATCCCACCACAGTATGCTTGGGCTTGCAAAAGGCATAAATATAGAGACAATCTTACCCCACAGACAGTCTAGTCCATAACATCTGTGCCATATCCATTTACTTGTGCTAATATAGCAATACAATTCTCAACTTGGCTATGTCTACACAGCACCTGGGAGATGTCTCTACCAGCACAGGTAGATGTACATGCCATAGCTCAGCTTGAACTAGTACCTAAATACAGACGTGTGGCCATGGTGGCACAGGTGCTGGGAGGATCTAGCCACCCAAATACAACTCTGTTTAACCTCTTGAATATGAACTCAGGTGGCTAGCCCAAGATGCTATTCATGCCATGGTGGCCTCACTGCTATTGTAAGTGTGGTGGCTCAAGCAGAGAGAGTGCATTTATCTCTACCTGTGCTGGGAATTACACCTTCCTCCTGCTGTGTAGACATACTCCTTATGTTAAGAAATGAATTAACCTTTGTCAGTAATTTACTGACATGTCAAAAATTGAATGTTAAGAAGCCCTAAGATTTGCCTTAGACCTACAATAGGATTTAAGGGGCAAATATTTCAAATATAGTTTCCATTTTTGGACCTTTTGCACAGCTTATACATGTGTACTTTTTGAGCATTATCAAAGCCACAAAATGAGACACGTTCAAACCCCACTTGCAGTCCCTACACACCTAACTTGTACAAATAGGGTTGCATATATAAATTCCAAGTTATTGTATTCAATAGTAGATTTGGAAGTACTTTACATAAAAAATGGAAATCTTGTTTTGAAAATTTGGCTTCACCACATCAATTATAGAAGGACCAAGAAGGTAAATTTAGGTACCCATAAACAGGGATGTAGCTATCTACAACATGAGGCCAAATTTTCAAAAGTGGTACTAATTTGTGGTGTCTTAGTTTTTGGGTGCACAACCTGTGGCACCTAGAACCTGACTTTTAAAAAGTGCTGGTCACCCACAATTTCTACACATTTCATTTGGAGGAGTGGGTGATCAACACCTTTGAAAATCAAGCCCTGGCATCTCAAATTGGGTGCTCGGTTATGGAGGCACCCAATGCCTAGACACTTTGACAATGGTACTTGGACACCAGATTAACTGATGAGTTAATCATCTTGGAGAGTTTTCTGAAAAAGGAGGCCCAAAGAATTCTTGTTGAAACCACTGATTTCAAAGGAAACTGGAAAGAGAAATGAAAAAGTGGTAGGAGATATAGGACCTTCCCTGAGGGGAAAATACAAATGTAAATCTTCCTGGTGAGTATAAAGCTCATCTTAAAGCACAATTAACTGATTCAGAGGCTTAAAGTAAAATTTGCTTCCACATTCTTAGTCGTATACAGTACACGCAGCATACTACATATTTATCTAGCTAGTAGGAGTCCATCAAATACAAATGTAGCATACATGACAATCCTTCATTTCAGCTCTAATACAGATGGTTATCCCCATAACAAATAAATAGCCAGGCTCAGAATCAAGAATGGATAGGAAAAATGATAAGCAAAAGCCAAGAGGAAAAAAAATACTGGTGCAGATGATTTTGTGAGACGCTACTTTATCTACCTCTCCTTAAAACCTCATATGTCAAAAGCACAGTGGGATAGCACTTAAAGGGGAATACAAATATGGATAATTGCTACTAAAACTACCTGTTAAGCACACAGTCACATAATATTCAGTCATGCAGGTTCAGTCCATTTGGGTCTTCCAACCCCAAGAGCTATATCCCTTTCCTAAAGTCTTACAGTAACTGCCGTTTTGATATTTAGAGCTGACTGGTGTATAATTCCATTTCACTACAACTTTCAGGGTTTCTAACTTTGTTTTCATTCTGCATTGGAACAAAACCTTCTGAATGTTTTTGTGGAACGGGATTTGTGCGGGATTGTCCATTTTCTGCTCACGTAGGTCAGGTTTTCAATTCTGCGCGCGCTCTCTCTCTCTCTCTCTCTCTCATCAAAAGTGGCAACAGAGCACCTCAGAAACCCTTTGGATGAGAACTTCATTGAAATGGATACAGCTCCACAAAAAGTTTTAGCTTCAATGAACCAGCACATTCTAATGAACCAACTAGTTCCATTGATAATATTTTTAAAAGAGAAAAGACTTCTAGAAAAGAATGTCCCCAAAATAGGCATCTCAGAATGAGAGAGACTATACATTGTGTTTGACTGCAGGTATGACCACACCCTTTCATTTTATTTACATACTTGCTCCAGTGCTCACCACTAACCAGACATAGGTCAAAAGAAGTTGCCCACGTCTATGTGATGAAAGAATTTGGCCCAACTGCACTTGCTTAGATGTTACAGCTAATGTTATATTATCATTTCAAAATATGTATAACATATCTAGAGACAGCTTGGCATAGATATAATGCAAGATTATAATTTCATCTCACCAACACCTTTTCCATGTGACAATGAACTATACAGCTTTGGGTTATTGGCAAAAGAGTGTGGAAGATGCCTAAGTTAAAATCTGGCCATGTGTCTTTGCTCTCTCATTTATCTATAATTTTTATTCCCAATCTTTATCTGACTTCTTAATAGTCTTACCACTAGTATTTTCAAAGCATCCACCTCCTTCTGTTCAGTAGGCTACATATAAATGAAGAGACAAAGGTAGATATTAGTCCTCTGAGAACCCTTTGAAGTCTGCATACAAAGGTTGTCAGTCAAGTCAGGGAGTGCAAAATGGAATAGTTTTTGCTGTAAATAAGGACAATGAGCTTCAAGATTCACCTGCAACATTTTCTGTGATTTCAGGATATTCCAGACAAATCTAGTGATCTAGATGGCTCATATAATATATCGTAGGTGCTTTACGTCAAAGAATGAAATGGTCTTGTGGTTGTCAGTGGGCTAGAATCCAGGAATACCACATTCAGTTCTTGGCTTTGCCACAGATTCCCTTGGTAACCTTGTGAAAGTTATTCACAGGGAAGTTTTCAACGTCACAAATGGGAATTAAGCAACCTTGAACAGAGTAAGTGCCATGGAAAGATAGTCGCCAAATGGCCACAGATAAACAGTGTTCATGTAGGTACAACAGGTCTGTGTAGCTTACAGAATTTCCATTGATATAAATAGGAGTTTCACACAAGAACCACGTGTGGAATGCCCCTTAGTGTTTGCATTAGTGAAAAATACCCTTACTATCTATGTGCTTAAAATTGTCAAATTGGGATTTAATATATAAGGACTAGATCCTACAACCATTACTTGCTTGAGTAATCTTTAGGCACATGACTTCAATGGGGCTACTTGCATGTGTAAGGATTACTCAAACAAGAAAGTATCAGAGGGGTAGCCGTGTTAGTCTGAATCTGTAAAAAGCAACAGAGGGTCCTGTGGCACCTTTAAGACTAACAGAAGTATTGGGAGCATAAACTTTCGTGGGTATCAGATCTTGCATCTGAAGAAGTGAGGTTCTTACCCATGAAAGCTTATGCTCCCAATACTTCTGTTAGTCTTAAAGGTGCCACAGGACCCTCTGTTGCTTCAAACAAGAAAGACTTGTACAGTTAGCCTGCAAGGTTGTAAGAAACAAGTCTGATTTTCTGAATCTAAAATATTTGTATGTTTGTTTTAGCAACTTGTCCTTAACATGAACAATGTAAGCTACTTATTAACAATTTATTAATTACTTCACTTTACCTGAAAGTTCAAAGACCCTCCCTTAATCTAAGTGCATCATTTCAAGTGGGTAAGACTATCCATAGAAACATTTGTCATTTTAGGGCCTTATTGAAGCAATGAAAATATTTCAAAAAAGGGTTTTAGTCAAGACTCATCGGTTCTCTTGTTTGGTTCCATTAGTGGCTTACAATGAAATCTACCACTGGTTGAACTTGAATGAAGGCCGTGCCTAGGCTTTCATTTTCCAGTACTAACTACTGGAGCTTGATGGATTAAGTATTTTATTAGAAATATTTCATAACATTTTTAAAATAAATTATTGGATTAATATAACTCCACATAAGTAATATTAGTCACAAAATTGTAGTGTTTCTGCTAATAATTCAACCAATATGTTCTGGAATATTTTAACATTAACTTTACACTATTCATTAATTAAATCATTGACAAATATTTTTTCAAAATTATTAATGCAAATTTACTGACTACTATCCACTCCTTCCTCCCTTTACTGTATCCATTTTTGATCATGGCATGGTTGCAAGTATGCGATATTTCCTATTTCACAAACATCTTCTCTGAACAAGTTAGAACAGCGAGATACTGGAGTGTGAGGTGATATTTCAGTGGGATTCAAAGACATGTTTTGTTCCATGATTTACTGTGTATTCTCAGTAAATTCATGCCACTTCCCATTTTTTGGCAGTCTTCTTTCCTGGTACAGTGGGGCAGATTTCTGAATGAGGTTGATGAGATTTGTAATATACTCTGAGTTAATTTAGACAGCCGGTTCTTCCCCTCAACAAAACTGCGTCCCATATACAAGTCAAATCTGCTTTTTTCCTTGGGCAATGATTTATTTCCCTCTTAAATTGGCTGGACCAGTTAGTTTTTTATTTTTATTAAGTCACACTATTCTTAAATGAAACTATTGATTTAAAGTCAGCTTAGTGAGGATTTAATTTGTTTTCAGGGGATTAGAGCAGGTAACATGGGATAATTTTACAATAAAGTAGAATAGAAGCATTCCTTCACATTACCCTCACCTTTTTTCTTGCCAGACTGCACAGACATTACAAATTTTCAAGTAAATTGTGGAAATACATTCATAAATCAGGCCTAATTCCTCTGCCTGCTTAAGGGCTATTCTAAAGAATATTTTCCTTTTGACCTTGTCCCTGTTTGTCCTTCCACTGGCAGTCAATGCATTTGATGTTTTTTACACACACGCATACACACAAAATTCTGTCAGACCTGCCAACACTAGGAAGCTGTAAATAGGGGCATTTGTGGAGAAAAAAAAATACAGACGTCTTTTATCTCTGTTGAAATACATTGGCTACCGAGAGCTTTCCAAAGAGTTAAAAAATGGCAACTGTATTGCAAGCCAAAAGAGGGACAGTCTACTATACATAACTATCATATGAAGTCTCCTTTCTCTATATAATTATGCATTAGTCTTTTTTTGGACCAAATCTGTACAAAACAGCTATTTATCCAACAGTTTCAGGGGATTACCTTGCTCATTTGAGATCTGCTCCCATTGCAACCGCTCATTGACTTGAATGGGGTTGTATGCACCGTTTGGATTGCTTGTTCTTTGTTGCTGTTGTTGTTCTGTTGATGGGACATCCTTGCAAGAAGCCATGTTTGGCAAGATTAAAATACACATAGTTCTGCCACTCGTATTTGGTGAAGTTCCTCCTCAACTTGCTTTATAGTTGTCTTTAGTGCACATTCACTCTGCCTTGTGGGAAAGCAGGCTATAGTCAGCGCTCATGATGGCCTTGAACCTATAAATTCCCACTCAGTCCCCCTTACTCATGCTGAGTAGTATCCTACTCTGAAAATAGTCCCACTGAAGCCAAAGGGATAGGTGTGGTGCAATGTACTACTCAGTGTGAATAAAGAGGACAGTGTTGGATCCTTACTGAGTGAAACTATCAAAAAATGGCTCTTTGGAATAATTAGCAAAAAACCCTGATTGTATAGTGCTGAAGATTGGTTGTTCAGGCTAGTTTTGAATCCACTCAAGCACTGTGGTTTGGAAAGTTCCGCTCCAAATCAAATAGTATGTGTTCTACTTAGGAAAGGCTTAAGACAATGTAATGGGGGAAAAAAAGTAAGGTATCATAGGGTGGCCACTTTTGGAAGGTGGGCTTTTGTGGGTATTCTTCTATCTTGAATACATAGCACCAGAGTTGATTTCAAATGAACAGCTCTATTGTATTGCTGAAATCAATCATTTCACCAACTTACCAGTGTGTTCAGCTGCACACATAATTGGGACTGGATGCAACTCAATGCCTGTTTTTACCTTTCAGAGTAGCAGCCGTGTTAGTCTGTATCCGCAAAAAGAACAGGAGTACTTGTGGCACCTTAGAGACTAACAAATTTATTAGAGCATAAGCTTTCGTGGGCTACAACCCACTTTTTACCTTGCGACATAAGATAGCATGAGAACATGGGTATTAGAGAAAGAGGAAGGAGATGTTTCTTGGAAGAAGGAAGATAAACCAGGCACATACTCTCCCTTTCACTGCATAAGAACTATGTATCATTATTTATTTATTTAAAGGGAGAAAACATATTTTCTCCCACATTCTACTCCAAAGCTTTATGAGATCCATATCTGGAATCTAGAGCATCAGAGAATCAATCTATTAGGCTCTAATCAATTGTAATAGTGCACATGGGATGAAATTTGGGGTCCATTAAAGCCAGTGGGATTTTTGCCATTTGTTTCAATGGGGCCAGGATTTTACCACTGGTGTCTATATTCATCCCCAACTCTATCCAATGTATAGGCTGACCTCTGATGTAGAGTAATGGTGACTAAAAAAGTCGCCGTCTACAGTGTACCTACACTCATGGCCATAGTGATATGACCTAGAACTCCCCAGTGTCAATAGTTTTGGCTACAAACGAAATGACTTTACAATTCTAGAAATAATCCTCCCAAAGGCAATATGCACAATGAGAAGCAGTAGCAGTAAAAATGAGGTCATAGTGCCTATATTTTTGGCCATCATTGGTAAATATTTTCTAAGTATTTATTAACTTTATTTTTTGTAGGTTCTTTTAGGGTTAAACAGAAATGCTGTTTGGTATACCATAGGCACTCTTTCTCACTTTGTAAAATAAACAAACAAAACAAAAATCCCTTTTGTAAATACTCATTCCTCTACACTGCTTGACTGTTCAAAGATCTCTGTTGAAAATGTATTTCCCATTGTAAATACTGCATCCCTGTTACTTCCTCATCAGTCAAATCAACCCCTTAATGGAATTCAATTAAAAGTTTCTCATTGCCGTAAATCCAAAAGGATATTTTATTATTATTTTGTAAATTGTAAAAAACTAAATCACAGTGGAACTTTTGCGGTTCATCTACTTAAGGCCACTTTGCATAGGATATTTTAGGCTGAAAGGGTGACTGGAGTGCCCCATTCGGGGTGGTGCTATTGTTGCTTGGTTGTTTTTTCTGCTACAAATACTTGTCTAATTTTTTTATGAACATTTATGTAAGTTTCACCTATTGCTATCCCTGTTACTTTATTTCATATATTAACTACTTCCTGTGCATCAAAGACATTTTGCTTAAATTCCTTTGGGTCTTGACCCTTCCTTAGTCTAAGCTCATAACCTCTATAACTTTTGTGTGTCTGTGTGTTTGAACATCAATTGAATTGTCTTAGTGTCAGATGAAATGAATGAAAAGGTCATAGATATTTCATTTGAGATCTGAACTTAGCTAAAAATGCAATAGATTTTGTGTGTATGAGGAGTACGGG
The DNA here is from genome assembly GCF_002925995.2 of Terrapene triunguis. Lineage (NCBI taxonomy): Eukaryota > Metazoa > Chordata > Testudines > Emydidae > Terrapene > Terrapene triunguis. The sequence goes on from NW_020664409.1 coordinate 16,049,391, forward strand.
GTAGGGGAACTGGAGGCTGAAACTAAATTTTCCCATACTTTGACTACTGATGAAAATTTAAAATAATAAGCATGCTAAAAGGCATTTATCATGAGCCAAAGTGCTTAGTACCAAATAAATAAAACTGTTGCTGTCTTGAGAAAAAGATAAAGTAATCTATGCCACATTTTTTTCAGACATAACTGAAAGAGTTTTACAAGGCAAATGTTGATCCACTTCAGTTTCACACAGTCATGGTATGGAAGTTTGGGATGGCCAAGCTCATTTTGTCTAATTTCAAAACCACTCAAATACCTTAGCTTTGAAAGTTTAACGTGAACTCAAAGGTTATTGGGTTCTACTTAAAAAAGATTGTAGAAAGAAAGAAACAGAGAAAAAGATCCGCTGAAAAATTAGGATAAAAAATGAAGCACTCAACCAGCAAAGTGAAAAACACTGATGCTGGAGAAATTGTATACAAGATGAGATGAGAAAAGAGGGGAAAAAATCTAACAAAAATACATTATATGTACAATACACAGTATGTGTGTGTGTGTGTATGTATATATAAGGAAATGTCTTCTATCAGTCCAGAGTTAGGAGATGACCTAGGATTCTCTTTGAGTAGAATGTACGCACATACATATGTGTTGCATCACTCTACAATAAAACTCAGGCTCTAAATTACATCAGGGAAAAAGATTCACAAGCTTGAACCTGCTTTTTAAAACCTGTGCAGATTCATATAACACTGAACCTTGTGACATTTGACCACTTCTAACTGCCATGTCCCCTCTAAAGTAAATCCTTAGAGGTGCAATATTAACTATAGAAGACCTGCCCACTCCCATGCTCCATAGGCCAACAAAACTCCCATTGCCTTTTAATGGAAGTTTTGCCTCAGTAAAGGATACAACATTAAGCCTGTAATGTGTATGTGGACTGTTGAAACTTGGGTAACTTAGTGCCTAGTACTCAGCATTGCAACTTATAACTGAAGTCTGCATTCCCTCTCCCTTCAAAAACCACCCCTCCATTTTTATTCTCTGAAGATTAAACACAATAAAAGATGTTTTCTGTAAACCAAGGTATGCAGCACATTTCCCCTTCTCTCTGGCTGATGTACTAATGTGTAACTGTAGGGTTTAATTTTGCTTTACATTAATCAAACAACAATAAAGGCCATAAAAATCCCAGTAAGAAGCATTTTAAGTTAAGATCCAAAGCTAAACACCCTGGGATTTTGCCTATTGTCTTGTCCAGTCCCCCTGTAAAAAGAACTAGATAGCATGAGAAAGAAAGAAAAATTGAGCCCACGTTTTTTGCATAGAGATGGAGAAAACACATAATAAATTAGGGGGAGAAAGGAGTGAAATAAAGGCCAGAGGTAAACTACGTTTAATTGTGTGAGCTGCTCTTCCTCTTGTGGTTCCTGCCAGCTGCTGCTGCTATTGCTACCTTCCTGTTTTAAGATGAAAGCAATGATGGTCGACACGTGCAGACACACAAAAGAACCTATTTGGACTGGCGTGTCAGCTCATCTTTATCAAATGTTGCACAGGTATATTTTGTTGCCATGCTTCATTACCTCAGAATGGCGTGCCTGAAATGTTTGTCTCTTCTATAAACGCAATAGCTTTCCCAGCGAGTCACATTTGACAAAGCAATAGACGGGTACTCAGTTGTTAGCATCCGTTAATAAAGCCAAGGCAATTATATGCATATGGAAATATTATCACCACCATATATATATCTACTTTATATATGTAGAAGATGTGTGTGTATATATCCATACATACACACATTGCACAGGAGATACCTAATATAATAGTGTGTATGTATGTATATACAGGAATAGAGTACAAAAATGAAATGAAGGAAAACCAAATTATCATTATTGAACTAAAAGACGAGGTTAAAAAATCTTTCTGTAAAAATCCTAATCAATTAAAGTTGAAAAATGTGTGTTTTTAAAAAGGAAAGAACTAGTGACTATTTTACTGTGAGTATTTTATTTACTGGCTTCATCTCAGTCATCGTTGGGAGGAAAGAAAAAACAAACCATGGATCACTTCAGTCTGGAACTAATTTTAACAGTAGCTTAGTTTAAGGTAAGATATAATGTGAGTCAGAGGAGGATCCTCACAACAGCTATGTGAGATAGGATAATTTTATTAGTATTTTACAGATGGGCAAACTAAGGCTTGGAGTTTTCATATGATGTGCGCAAGGTCACATATGGAGTATGTGGCAGAGCCAGGAACGGAACTGCCATATCCTGATTTATAGCTGTGTTTTAACCTTTCGACCTTTCGGCACATACAGCAAATTTAAGCTTCATAAGTGGTGTAAATGAGCCAGAGAATTCCATACCATATTTATCTGGCTATTGTTGTGTCACTGTTGGCTGGAACAAAAACTACACAACTGTGAATTGTTAGCCTGCTTCTGCTAACTAGCAGTTAACTAAAATTTGCTTTTCACTCAGGGAATAGGGACTATGCTATTGAAACAGAAGGATGTATCAACATGAAACTTAGAGGGGCCTGGTGTCACATCATAGTAACAATATGGAAGTTATTTAACTGCTGTTTTTACAACATATCGTCCTTACTATAACACACTGTCATAGAAATATAATTCTTTGGTTAAAAACAGAACACAATAAAAAAAAAGACAGCTAGGGGAGTACATTTTCTAGACTACCATCAACTGAGGTCAAAGTTCAGATGCCTGTCCCCTCCCCCGCTTCCCCTCATATGACAAAAACTTTAGCATTTAGCTGCACCTTTTTCACTTACAGGGAACTTTTATTACAGGGAGATCATAATGAGTAAGTAGCAGGTTTTCAATTTTCTATTATCATATTCGTAAATAAAACATACTGTAAAGTTTAGACTGCAAACTTTGGATCTATCTGAACTTTCCCAAATTTGTCAAGTGTTTGGATCCAGTTTGTTTGTGTTTGTTATTTTACCCATCTCTAGAGCTAACAAACAGATACACTGGGCTAGAATTTGCCCTCTTTTGTTGTCAGTGGCGTTTCAAGGGGTACAAAAGGAATTTGCACCTCTGCAGTCCTGGTTCAATTCTAATTTGAGGAACTGTTAGTAGGGGTAGGTAAGCATGGCTTGGATAAAATAGGAACACGTCCAAGATTTGAAGTAAATCTTTTTAGAGGTTTGAAAAAGAGTAGCTAACTTAAGTAATGTCTGAGTCTAGTCAAGAGTGAAAGTGCCACAGTACAATGAGAGGCTGTTCCTGCAATATTTGTGAATGGATTGGAAGTGGGAACTATTATATTTTTCATGATAAGCCTGTTCTTGTGATATTCACAGCCCAATTGAACAGACTGAAATGTTTCAGTTACTTTTGATAAAATTTGGAGCAACAGCTCAAGCAATAGAAATGCCAATTTTGAGGTTTGCTGATCCCTAGTAACTATGTTCTGCCTTCCTAAATTTGTCCTGTAGCTTAATTTAGGTAAAATGATTACTCTCTGTATTAAAACTGTGGGGTACTGATTTAAACAAACTATTGTTGCATTTCACTTCAAGGGCAGCAATGAATAAATTTGCTCACAAATGTATAAATGTTTGCAAGTTTGGAACCTAAGGCCCTAATCCTGCACTGAGTCCTAAACCATCTGTGATGGAATGTACCTGCCCCAACCTGGCCCCACAGGGGTTAACTTTGCATTGCAGGCTGGGGAAGCCAAGCCCCTTTGCCTCTACAGGGCATGCTCAGCCTGGAGGCAAGGTAAGAAAGGAAGCAGCCCAGCTCAGTCAGGGCAGACTGCTGAAGGGAGAGGATGCAGACTGCAGGCTCTCTCCAGGGAGGTGCTACAGGCCCCGCCCCCAGAGCCAAGGTACGCAGAGCCCCAGACAGATTCTAGGCTGTCTGACAAACCCATAGAGGAGGCTGCGCCGTCAGGACCTACACCGCCTTAGGACCCCAGAGACCTGTGGGAACTGTGCACCATCGCCGGCAAAGACAGGGTAGGAAGTAGCCCAGGGGACTTAAACTTTGCTTTGGTGGGTGAACCGGGGAATCAGTCAGCGTGTTTTGGGAGGATCCTCGGTGGCAAGTAACCTCACCACTGCCAGGGCCCTGGGCTGGGGCTCGGCGGAGCAGGGAGGGCCATAGTCCCTTGAGTGGTGTTCCACTTTCCCAAAGGTCCAATAGACCACACAATGCCACAGAGGGGTGCAATTTTATTGACTCCAGTCATTAGACCACGCTGCCCTGAGTGGAAGGGCCACTCTATTGACTCTAGCCATTAGGCCACGCAGCCCTGTGTAGCAGGGCGACTTTATTGACTCCGGCCACTAGGCCATACTACCACGTTTTATAGCAAGGGTCATCAGCATAGGATCTAACCGGCTGTGGTGCAGTCTCTTCCCTTTCTTTTGACCACACGTGACCCGACACCTCGTGGCGGGGTGTACCTGCCCAGTAACACCATCCAAAAATAATATATCATGAAACTAACGTGATGTTTGCCACAGTCACATTGGTTACCCTGCTTGTATGTGATAAACCCTTTCCCCTCCCCTTTGTTCTCTTGTCTAGTTACGCTGTAAACCCTTTAGGGCAGAGGATACTATGGCGTATTTATAAGCAGCCTCACACAATAGGGCCCCAGTCTTGATTTGTCCTTTGGCACTATTGTAAGAAACATGACTGATAATAACAGGGACGGCCCCTGAACCACTTGAAACCCCAGTGATGACAGTGGTGCTCTGCTTGGGTGCCCACGTGGTTCTCAGTGCAGGATTTAAAGGTTTAGCAGCAATTAAAATAATGGAATAAAAATCAAGTGGGGGGGGAGGAGAAAATCAGTTGGCACCTGAAAGCGAACATACAAGAAGCAATGAACACATCCATGGTGAACAAAACTTGTCTAATACAATTGATTGCTTTTAAGAAAAACAAATGACTGAATTAGGCCCTTTCTGCAATCAGCTGTCTTATGGGTAGAGCCCCTCATTGGGACTGACTGCCCTGACTAGCGTCTGCTTGCACACAGATCGCTGCCGAATCAGGGATTGATTTGTTAAAGTCAGCAACACAATGGATGTGTGTGTGTGTGTGTGTGTGTGTGTGTGGGGGGGGGGGGGGTATTTGTGTAATAAAATGTATGAAAATCAGTATGAAACATTAGAAAAATGCATTCAGATGGGCTTAGATATGAACAATGTGGGTTGACAATTGGCAGAATGAAACAAAAGGTGAGACAGTCTTGGCCAAATACGATTGCCTCACAAGGGCATAAGAATCAAGGACAGATCATCTTGCTTAGGAGAAAAGGAATGATTTATAATTCCGCTGGGTTGATGATGGGGGTGAGGTGGAGGTGTTCAATCCATTTGGCATATTTTTTATTTTTATTTTTTTTTAAATTTGTATTAGTTCATGGCTTTAGAGGCTTAAAAAACCCCTTCTTCTGGTCTATTTTTCTCTTTTATTTGTCTTGTTATAAATCTCTATAAGGCAACTTAGGTTGAGTGAACTCCAGGAGAAGGAAGTAGTGGGGGAAATGTGGAAAATGGAGAGGCTGTTATTTCATGTAGCAGAAGAAAGAAGCAATACCTTGGAGGTGAATGATAGATATTATTATAAGACAGTTGTAGCTCAGGGCAGGTGAGAGGTGTGTTAATGAGGCGCCACCTCCTGCTTTCTGACAGATGACTGTCATTGTTCGAATGCTGCCATCAGATTGATTAATAACTGGGTTGTCCTGCCCTGCAGTTGCAGTATACCATCTTCATTCTTCTGCTGATTTCTCTAATCTGCTGACCTGAAGATGACCCAATAGAGGTGAGGTGGAGCTGAAATTAGCATTTCACTTCCTATAGAACAACAGAGTAAGATTCAAAAGCAGAAAAACTAGATTGTTCAAGAACAAAAACCCCAGTCCCACTAAAAGAACCCACTTAGTGTTTAAGACAGATATTTTAATAAAGATTTCAATCAATTGTTCCTGCTGCCATACGCCAGGTCAATTTTTCCTATATGGAAAGACATAAATCTTGGAATACATAAAGGCATGTAGAATACACACCTGATCATGGTGGTTTGGATCTGATGAGGAATGTGAGCTGAAATCTTCTGAAATTGCTTGCTTTACTTTTAGAACATCTCTAATGTTCATTAAACATATTCGTACAAGATCAAATAGTAAACGATGTGTTTTGAGAAGTAAAATACAGGGATGTTGTCCTGGATTTTTGTGGAAAACTATTATTGTGTGGAGTATCTTCACCTCAGTAATTCTTCTTCAGGATTTTCTCTGCTTTCTTCATTTAAGCTCTTCTGAAAGCAATAGTATGGCAAGTTTACCTTTCCCCCTTGTGTACTGCGAAGGTATTAATACTGTTGGAAACATGAAGCAATGAAAGGTTCATGTAATAGCCAGCTTTTGCTCCAGTGGTAAACTCAAGCTTGTGGTACACAACAGCAGCTAATTAGTATTTTTATTTTTAGGCTTTTTGGCGCATCAATTAGCTCAAAGGCTGTATGGAATCATTTCTGTGATACCTGGTGACAATGACTCATTTCTTGTATTCTGTAATTATTGAGATTGGCAATGGCAAGGTTTAACACACTCTTGCCTTCTTGCTACAACTATCTTATTATGTGAGCAACACATTGGGTTTATAAGTTCACTGGTAACGAGAGTGATGTGGCAATGGCAGAAGAATGATAATATTCAACACTGGTATCTTTAAATAACTTCACTAAATTGTGTTTTGAAATGTTTCATCCTGCAGTGCAGGATTTCTTTTGTTGAAGTTTAACAAACAGGCGTAGCTTTCTGTCTTTCACAATACCCACCACTAAGATGGCACTTTATCATTATCATCATTTACTTTATCATTTGTCCTTTTATCGTCTGATCGTCTCCATGGGTTTTCATTATTGACAACTCCAAGTGTTCAAAAAACATGAGTCAGGCCCAGGGCCGGCTCTACTGTTTTTGCCGCCCCAAGCAGTGCGCCGAGTTGCCGCCGCAGACGGCGGGGGCAGTCCGTGTGCCGTTAGGGCAGCGGCGGCAATTCGATGGCAGCTTCTGTCTTCAGCCGGAAGACAGAAGCCGCCGAATTGCCACCGCGGGCAGCTAAACCTAGAAGCTGCCGCCGAATTGCTGCCACCGCCGCGGAAACGCGCATGCCGCCCTAACGGCACACGGACTGACCCCGCCGTCCGCAGCGGCAATTCGGCGCGCTGCTTGGGGCGGCAAAAACACACGGACTGCCGCCCCTTGCAGATTGCCGCCCCAAGCACCTGCTTGGAATGCTGGTGCCTGGAGCCAGCCCTGATTAGGCCTCAGGAAATAATGATATTTCTAAAAATATATTTTATTTTCTGGTTCGAATCTTTATGGCTAATGTTTTCAAGTTTTTCTCCACAACCGTAAACCCCAGAGTTAAAAGACTTTGGCTGGGATGGGGTGGAATGGAAATCTCTGCTCCAGTTTTGGCCGGCCTCATTTACATGAATTATGGTGGAACTGGGCAAGCTATGCCTGAGAGTGAATGGGTCACCCTGAATGTACAGACAACAGATTCTGGTTTGGGAACTGGACTCAGGTTCATGGAAAACGTGTAGGAGGCTCTGTTCTAGAGACCAGGAGCTCTATACCAGGAGAAGAGACTCTCTCCAAGGTTCCTGTCTTGTTCTAGACCCCCCCATCTGGAGATTCTGAACTGAATGTAAAGTGACTGTGGAGCTGGACCAGGCTGAGCTGATGTTGGTGGTGCAGAGCTAACTTGGCAGCACTGTCTGAATGGACCTGCAGCAGTGGTGCAGAGATGACTTTACAGAAATAGACAAAGCAGCTACAAACTGGAGTGGGCCATGGTTTGTTGGACTCCTCTTCCCCTGAGTACCATAGAGTCTAAATGGACCTGTGAGTGGGGATTGCTTTGTGGCTAGGAGTTCTGGCGCTCAATAAGATGGACAATTAATACATTAGAACTATGGTGTTGACTGTATTCACTGATTTGTGCTTTGCTCATTCTGTTGTACGTAAATACAAATATATATGGTTATTGTGTTGTTCTTGCTTGGTTTTTCTTCCTCCTTCACCCTGCCCCCCAAATAAAAGGTATTTATGGTTTCATATTCCCAGGGACTCTTGGATGCTTGTAAGTAGGGATGAACCACCAGCAAAGGTGACCACGGAGGTTTTATTTTAATTTTCCAGAGCCCAAAGTAAGGGTGGGACAGTGGGTGGGGGGCTTGAGCCATAGTTTTATTCTTTTTTCTAAAAGAATTTCCTGGGGCCCGACTCATGATTTTTGAACACTTGGGATTGGCAATACTGAAAGCAAATGGAGAAGATCAGAGTATAATTAAAACTCAAAAGACAAGAAGAGAGTGAAGGGTCCCCCTCATTCTGACTCAATACAAACAGATTAGACCCAACCCTTTTTGCTTCCATTGGCACCTGACAGAAGACTGTACAACCATGAGGGCTAGAAACTTAGTTTAACAATAACACCCACCCTGATATTGTCCTATAATCCCGTGACTCCAGGATTTGGAAATATCCATGGAAACTTGTTATAAAATCGCATTATCACAGGAGTTGGCAACATTGATTTTCATTCTTATCTTCCTACAGGGTAAGTGTAAGACTCCCCAGCCCTCAATTAGCCATGGCAGCACTTTCTTCTCTTAGACGGCTTCCACTGCAGGGTTAGAAGAATATCTGGGAGACTTAATACTTGAGTTTCTCAGTGATCCATATCTGGACTGAGAAACAGTACCAGTTGGATTATCATTCTGTGTGCTGAATTCAAGTGCTTCATGGACCTCTTCTGAGCTGGTTACTGTAGAAATATAGCAGCCAGTTTCTCCCTATATATGGAGGCTATGTATTCAGATATAAAAGATGGGAATCCAAAACTAGAATTCAGGAGGCTCAAGACTTCAGATTCAAATCTCTAGAACCGTGAATAATGATTTATACTTTGAAAACAGTATATAAGCATGAAACATTTTTTTTTAAAGATCACAAAATGCTTACTTAGGCATTAAGGTAAAACCAAATCAGTGAAAAAAGAAGTAAGAGATTGATTATAAGAAGCAAGTAGCCAATTAAATACTTCAAGTACCTATGTAGCACCTTATTGCAAGCTCTTTGGTGCAGTCATTTTAAAATGTTATCTCTGTGCCCACAATGCTAGTAAGCACTAGAAAAGAAACTCTGGTGTACAGACAGTCTGCAGTGGGTAACTTTTTGAGCATTCAAGAGCAAGTAGAGATACTGATCCCACCTTGCCCAAAACTGCATGTCTATAACAAATTTCTCCACTCCCTATAGGACCTAGGCAAAATGATAATTTTTAGGAACAATTATTTAGTGCTGTGAGATCCACATAGAATACTTAGTAGACTGGCACATAACTCTGGCTTAGAGACACCAGGGATGTCCATAGCACATAGTATATAGCTCTATGGGTAAAAAACGTTGTATAAATGTTATCATCATCATTGGCACAACAGTGAGCCACAAATGTCTTTTTTTTTCTTAGATGACTGTATTGCTAAAATATAGCTTTTAATTATAAAAATATTTATTACGTCTGATATGAGAGAAACCATCCCTGGAGCCCAGGAATTAGCACATTATCAGTGGGCACATTTAAAAGGGTGGTTTGGAGTTCTGCGAGATAGAAAGAGCTACTTTTAAGCTCCTTGAAGTAACTGCTGTACAGATTTTTTCCTTTAGCTAAAGCATGCTGTTAAATCAATTCAGCTACGTAGCACTATGTTTGAGTAACACTAAAGGTTGGCTTTAAACTCATAAAAGTCAGGAAATTCAGGGTAAGGCCGAAAATCCTGACTGCAGGTCTGGTCTCAGCTTGTGGCCTTGTGCCAAAATAATAACAATAATGCAAAAAAAGTGGCAACCTTGATTTTCAGACTCAAATATGATTTTTCCTTGAGCTACAGTGAACACTACTGAAAACTCCTTCGTTGCCTGAGAAATCTGCAGTAACTGGTGTCTTTCTATACGTGGAATAGGTGAGACAACAATAATTTAATCACTGTAAAGTGGCAAATGTTTTCAGTGATGGTGATGCCCAATAAAAGATCCTTAAGATTCCTACTTTAAGACTTGTATTGATAAACTGGTGTACTAATTCTACTAGTAACTGCTGTTCCAAAACATGAAACACAGTACATTGTTTAGTATAACTTCTACATAACCCAAAACAGAGGAAGAGAAACTAAATTTTCTTCTGAAAATGTCTCTTTTCTCCATTGTCTTCTGGAACTCTGAGTAGAGAATTGCAGTACAGGCAGGCAGTTCCAGATGGCGGGAAATGCAGAGGAGAGACTGTGTAAACACAGACCGAAAGAGAGGAATTTAGTACTAGGTGAGCAGTATAAGCATGGAGGAATGAGCTGGGGAAACTTCATGGAGGGAATCAAAAATAAGGGGTGAAATCCTGGGCCCCACTTAAGTCAATGGCAAAACTCCCATTAATTTAAATAGAGTCAGGATTTCAAAACCTCAGCCCTTGAAGGTCCATTAGCAAGATGGTCAGCACAGTCTTTATCTGAGTGTCTTGTCATAGTTCCACGTAGGGTTTTTTTTAGCTCTCCTTGCTGTAAACGTTTATGAAAGTTCCACCTTCCATCTTACTTGTCATGCAATTTACTGTGGCATGTCTTCCAAGGCATTTTATTTTACAGAATGGTTTTATAAAGGGCATCTCAAGTTTTAGCTAAAATGTTGGGAACCAGGTCTATGTATCACAGCTCTAAGCTGATAGAACATGTCGGAGTCTTGCTACTAACCAGCTATTTGCTGCTAGTTTCATAAGGAAATTGATTTGGCATATTTAATGTTATTTCTTTATTTTATAGGGAATGGACTATTCCCATAGCGCTGTTATAAAATAGCACATATATATATATATATACACGCTATTTTATCTCACAGATTTACAACTGTGCTATTCCACTAGGGATACATTTAATGTAGCATGTCTATGTATATGACAATTACATTCACATGACTCACAGACCACCTCGCAACTCAAAATTGCCCTTTATGTGTTACCAGAGAATGCTGATTACCCTCTAATCCAGGAGTCGGCAACGTTTGGCACGCGGCTCGCCAGGGTAAGCACATTGGCGGGCCGGGCCAGTTTATTTACCTGCTGACGCAGCAGGTTCGGCTGATTGCGGCCCCCACTGGGCGCGGTTCGCCGTCCCGGGCCAATGGGGGTGGCGGGAAGCCGCAGCCAGCACATCTCTCGCCCGCGCCACTACTCGCCGCCCCCATTAGCCCGGGACGGCGAACCGCGGCCAGTGGGGGCCGCGATCGGCTGAACCTCCCACGTCAGCAGGTAAATAAACTGGCCCGGCCCGCTAGGGTGCTTTCCCTGGTGAGCCGCGTGCCAAACGTTGCCGACCCCTGCTCTAATCACTTATTAAAGCTTCTTCTTTTCGGGGTTAAAAATGGAAACACAAGCCAATGCTCATAAAAATAAATGGCAATGTAGCAGTGTCTATTACCTGTTCTTCTATTAACTATGGTTTAGAAGGCCAGTGTCGCATGTTTCTCCTCCATCCTCTCACTTGCTTATTAAAACAAAAGACCCTTTTTCAAGGAGTAATTTGAACTTATAAATGTATAAAGACCCTTATAAATGGATCGCTGGATGTCATGAATAATATTGCATTGATCTAGCTATCCTTACATTGTATCGCTGATCTGCACTGGATAGAATCCGAACCATGTAGCTATGTTGCACAGGCCCTATACTGCTAACAGTGATTCTCCTTTTGTTGAAATGCTAAGCGTTATGACTTTTTTAGAACAGGAGATTCTGAGTTCTAAATGTGCTGCCACTTTGAAGTTCTAGAGATCCATTGTGTGCAACATGAAGAACAGTGAGGAATCCGAAGTCCTACATGGCCACAGATTTGCTATGGTACGCTTCCAACTTATTATAATAACGGAAGATGATAGCAATTGTGGTTTTTTCATTAGATTTGAAATTCTTAGAGTCCTTAGAACTGCAAGTTTGAGGCTTGGCTGAATCAACTCAACATTTTGTCTTTCTGAATTATATAAATATACTTCCATTTAATTTACTGTGGGAAAGCCTTTAAAAAGCCTGATCCCTTTACACATTTGGTGGTGGTAGATTTCTGCACCTGGGTTTTTGGCCTAGGTTACTTTATGCTGGCTGTCCCCTGGTCTGTCATTCTTTATCCCACAGGTGACTGAATTTCAGTGATGGGGGAAGTAATTTTTCTGCTTCACCTTAGGGTCTCTTTGGATGAAAAGAACAATATAAATGTCAGATGTAGTGCAGAATTTTATACCTGGTAAAAACATCCTTGTTTTCAACCTAACTTATAATGAAAGTAAAACTAAACTGTAACTTTTTTGTGACTAACTTTTTAACTTGGGGAATTAATTTTTGAAACTCAAGTGAACTGTCAGTGTCCCAGCAACTCTTAAAATGAGTAGAAAGCTCTCTTCATCTACTTGCAGCCAACGAAATTTGTCCTCACCATCTCTGCATTGATTGTAATGGGCTTCCGTTGCCAAGAACTTGCAATTTGTCACTAACTGGAGTGCATCACCTATGCTCCAAATGCCAGACTGATATTTACTAACAAGGTTTGCAGGTTAGATCGTTACACGCATATCCCCATGGGCACACACACTTCATGTTAATATTTGAGTCAGTGCTTGGATTACTTTTTCCCCAGCACTTGCAAATGGCAACAGGAAACTGTACTAAAAGTTGGTATTAAGTAACAAAGGTAGAAAATGCTAACACCCGATTAGCATCACTGCATTTTCTTTAATTTTTTGGTGAGCCAAAGCTGTAAAATTGGAATACAGAGTCTGAACCCACTCCCTGCCCCTGTGACTAGTGAGGAAGGATGGTTCAGTGATTAGGGTACCAGCTTGGGACTTGGGAGACCTGGGTGCAGTTTCCTGCCCTGCCACAGACTTCCTGTGTGACTTTGCGTAAGACACCTAAGTCTCCCAATGTCTCAGTTCCCCATATGTAAAATGGGGATAATAGCACTTCCCTATTTCACAGTGGGGTTTTGAGATACTTAGATACTCTGGAAATGGGAGCCATATAAGTACCTAAGATAAAAGTTGGTTGGGGATAGCTGCAATGTTTGCAGCCACATTCAGATTCTAAGTCCCACTAATGTCCGGGCATGTTAGGGTCTGATAGCTTTGGTTTGAATCCCCAGTCCTAGTTTGTTTTTTCATTAATTTTACTAGAATACCTCTGAGTCTGCCAGAAATAATGGACCCGATTCTCCATTGCATCACTCCAGTGTTATGTCAATGGCGTTTTAAGTCAGTGGAGTTACACCAGTGCAAAACTGGAGTATACAAATAGAATCTGAATGAAGTGATGATTCTTTAACCAGTGCATATTAACGTTTAGACTGCTGCACTCCTCAGACACCAGGACTCAAAGGATAATTGTAATTTTAAACAGTGGTAGACACAAATAGCATGCACCAGTACCATTATTATTATTAGTGTTTATTATTTATTTGTCTTCTGGTAGCCCCAGTGATGTGAGCCATTGTGCAAGGAGCTGTACAAACACAGAACAAAAAAGACAGCCCCAGCCCCCAAAAGCTTACAGTATAAATATGTTTGGTTTGCCATTAAAAAAAAACCCATCTCCACTCTTTTATGGTATTAATTTATAGGCTTTCCCGTGGCCTCCATCACTGAGCTGTCGGAGTACCTCACAAATATTACAGAATTTAGCCACCCAACAGTGTGAGTTAAGAAAATATTATTACAGGTATCCCCATTTTACATAGAGAAAGTGAAGCAGGGAGAGATTAGGTGACTTGCTTAAGGTAACAATGAAAGCTTGTCACAATCCAGCACTTTGATCACCAGACCATCCTTTCTCCACTGAACATAGGCTGTATGTTTATGCCAGAGGATTGTCACCTTTTGGCCCTGATCCTGCCATTGAAGTCAATGGGGCTCTGTGTGTGTCATGGAGTCATAGAGAGTTTAAGGCCAGAAGGGATCACCAGATCATCTAGTCTGACCTCCTGTATATCACAGGCCACCAACTCCACCCAGCACCTGCACACTAAACCCAACAGCCAACATTAGATCAAAGTATTACAGCCCACTGGAGACTAGACTATTATGTGCCACAGATAGAGAATAGGAGGGACCAAGGTGCACCAATGCCTGCGGCTTCTACAATGGCAGGAAATAATTAAGTGAGATATATCCAGATAAGCCTGGTAAGTGACCCGCACTCACATGCTGCATAGGAAGGTGAAAACCCACCCAAGGTCACTGCCTATCTGATTTGGGGAAAAATTCCTTCCCGACCCCATATATGATGAGTGCGGCTACATGCTATCAGTTGCAGGATCAGGGCCTTTATTTGCACCTTACTATGGCATAGGTTCTTTGCAAAAATTAAATAGGAGTGTTTTGGAACTGATGCCAATTGCTGACAAGCTTGCTATAAAGTGGTTCCCCCCCCCCACCTGCATATTATAAAGTGGTAGTAAATGGAGCCCATCATCTCTCTACATTAAACAAATAAGGAAGCTGCATTCTGAAACTCATAAGTCAGCGCCAGCCTTTACCAAATAATAACAGCCACACTGCTGATGATCTTATCTCTCTCTACTAGTAATCACAGTGACTGAGCGACATGGTGGGGTGTGCGCGTGCGTGTATGTGTAGGGGGGAGATTTTTCATTATTTGCTCCAAGAGTGACAAGCATTCCTGGAAATCCATGGAGGCTCTTGATAATCTTTTGCAGGTGGTCAGATTTTAAATATTAGAAAGAAGTTAAATAACATTTTAAACAGGAAGATATACATTTCCTCTATTTGTTTTTATTCATTTACTCATGTAATGTATCTTCTTTGTGTCACTTACTGGGATTTTTTGTAAAATCCCAATGGATCGATAAACCTTTAAAAAATAAAATAAAATAAAATAAAACTGATTTGCAACTCTATAAAACCCTATTTCCAGTGCATAGAGTACACCATGTGCCATAAAACATTAGGCAGTGTTACTGAGACTCCTGTCTGCATATTCAACAATGTCTGATGGCTTCTAGAAACAGAGATATTGAGATTTAATGTAAATAAATGTTAAGATTTTAAAATATGAAATAAAGGTTATACAGATATGTCATTTTTCCTAATTGGCACACACAAAGGAACAATGCCACAGTATTACTTACCAAACCCTGTCTGTGAAGATCGCAGTCCAATCAATGTGCCCTGTAGAATGCCAGCTGTGTCTAGTTCTCATGGGAAAAAAACCTAAAGAGTTCATGGTTCTTATTAGAGATGGGCCTAGGAGGCAGCCTTCAGATTTAAACTTGGATCCCAATTAAAAAGCTGGGGGTCGGGTTCTTCTCCCTCCTTCCCCGCAAGAGCATACTACAACAAACACTGGTCAGGGTGTATGTCCAAAGTGATACTTTATAGATCACGTGCAAGAAATGTACTGATGAAAATACACATGATGAAGGAGTTCTCCTGCTCTAATTGTTTTAAAATAAAGTTATTCCCTTTTCTTCCAAAACCTAACCCCCAATTTTTTTCCTAAAAGGATTTTCTGACTCTCTTCAAGCAGTTCCATGTTGAGTATTCTGCAGTGTTTGCCCACGAGTCTGCCTTTCCAAGTATAGAATGAAAGGCAACACAATCATACACCAGTTGATTATTTGAGAGCATGATTTCTCCATGACTAGTACTTCTGAAATGTTAAACCAGCCATGTACATTTGGTAGATCCACCTCTCATGTGTGTCATGCACAAGACAGAGTGTTCAATGAAAGGCTAATTATTTATATTGTATTTAAGTTTATTCAGTGAATTGTTTAGGAGTTAGGGTCCTCAGGGAACAGAACCAGACAATGGGAGAAGTGAGGCTGGGGGAACTAAGGAGCAGCAGCGAATAGCAGTATTTAGATTGTACAGAGAGGGATACAGAGGAATACATGAGATAAACAGGAATCAACCATCTATCTCCCCCTGCCCTATAATTGAATGGCAGATGATGTTCTAAGAAATGTCTACCACTTGCTAAAAATCTTAGTGTATCTCTTCTTTTGGACTCATGATAGCACATTATGAAAATGGTGGTGATGAAGGTGATATCCCCTGAATTCTCTAGACTTGATACCTTTCGGCAGTTTCTCGGTAATATTCTAGTGCCCTGAATGAGATGGTTCCCATCTTCTGAGACTTACCCTGGGCCTACCATTCTGATGCAAACATAAAAGATCATTGATCACAAATTGGAGACACAAGGGTTCTGGCAATCCCACAGTGTGGAGAACACTTCTACTGAAAATTAGGTCAACCTTTGGGGCCTGTCTGAGAATACATTGATCGTGCTGCTTATATTATTATTTCAGCACAGACAGAATTCTTGGCACAGTACAAGCACCCTGTGCAGGCTACCCTTGTGCAAAATATCTTTGCCTCAAAAGTGTGAGAATCCCAGATGAACGGTTAATTCCTGAGTTTTGTTTTATTTTATTTTATTCTAATGTCCTTTGTTTGCTGCTTGTGGGAGTCATGGAAGACATAAGTCAGGTTCCTTTGTTAGAAACAAAACTGGAGGAAGTCCATAAAACAGTATAAAATACCTTTGCAGGAGATAGAGGCAAATTTAGACTTACTGAATTAAATGTACAAGACCACTTAACTGAAGAGTACTGAGAAAAATTTACTTATGGAGCCTGATATTATTTGCACTGGTTTTGGAAGTAGGCAGGCCAATCCTAGCACAGACCAATAATAAGCTACTGAATCAGCACTGGAATCAAAGGTGACAACATAGCTAATTAAGAGGATACAAATTACCCCTCCCCCATTAATGAACCCACACTAGTTGAATTGTACGTATAAGACATTGTGCTTATCGAATAGATTGTAGAGTAGATGGGGTAAAGAGAAAATTCAGAAGACACCCCCCCCATCAGAGGTGCAATGGCGGTGGTCAAAGGTGCAAAGGAAACAACTGGATCAAATGAGAACAATCAACTAGAAGGCAAAAGAATAGTGCGTACTCGAAAGGAAGGACGGGCTCATGGTTAAGGCACTGGACATTCATGGGACTGAGGTTAATTCTTGGCTTTCCCTTGTTACACCGGGCAAGTCACTTCATCGTTCTGGGCCTTGGTGTGTGTTTAGAATGTAAGCTCTTTGGGGCAGTCACTGACTCTTGCTGTGTTTGTACAGCGCCTAGCACAATGGGGACCCATTCTCGGTTGGGGCCATATATTGCAATACAAATCTTAAATTAATAAATGTCTAAGTCTTACTCTGTGCACTGGACTTTCTGGCTTTGTTCAGTGGAGTGGGGCATGCTCCGATCTTTGTTCATGATGCAAGAGCTGATCTAGTGGTGCTCACTTGAAATTCCCTGCTCTAACACTGGCTGCTAGCTCTGTGACATGATATGGGATAGGTTCTTTCTGCACAGTGCACTAAGCAGGTAACGTCAAACACATTAACACCTCTGGGGTATGTAAGTTGGGGGGGAGTTTAATTTCTTGAATAGGATGCTCTGTACCTTCTCAGCAAAAGGTGTAGTGAGAATGCTGGGGTCAGAAAGGATTAGGTCACCAGGTATTCCCTTTATTTTTCTAGAATCACTTAGTCTTCAAAAGTAGAGTGCCACTCTTCCTTTTATAACAATCTTAATGCAACTCTGTTGTCCAGCCTCCTGTCTAACAGGATACTCTCTTGTAAATAAGTTTACTGATTCTTCTGCATCAAGGAGATTATTTATTAAAAAAAAAAAACCCCTGACTGGTGTTGGACTATTTAAAGTATTACTGTTATCAAGCTGCTTTTCTAAAATGAGCTTTTAGAAAACTTCTTTTCATGGTATCTCATAATTAAACTTCAGTAAAGTAGCAAAGTGATAACGAGAGTTCTGCTCGGTTTTATGAGGCAATGATCTAGTTCCTGAGTGGATGAACCGGAGAACTTCCTCCCTTACATGGGAATTGGGTAATTGCTGGGAAATCCAGAGTTATGCGCCTATTGCTAGTAAAGTGCTGTAAGCCTTTTAAAATAAAGTAGGTGGGCCCTCCCTCTAAATTGGATCAGATGGAAACAGTGGATCGCAATACTCTGAACCTTGGGGCAATTGGGATCCTAACCTGAATCCCGATCCAGCTTTCACAGCTGGACTGTATCCCTGTGACTGGCTGAACCAAACCTCCTGATCCGAAGTTAGATAGATTAGAGTGTTTTTGTAGCTCCGGCTCACTTCTAATTAAAAGTGAAATACTAAAAATAGGTCTTATGGAAGAAATGGAAGCCCAAAAGCAAAATGAAAATTAAAGGTCAAACTGCAACTTAGCAGCTTGATGCAGAGCTGGATTTAATAACAAAAAAAAAAAATCCATTCTGAGAAGGAAAGAAATAATCAAAATTACTGAATAGATAAAAGACAGAATGGCATAATATGTAACAGCATCCTCTGTAATATGTCAGGGAGAGAGGGTTCAATAACATAACAAAAATAGAGCCAATAGTTTACAGGCAACAGATGAGAAAGTGGATACACTTGGAGGCATCTCTGGTTTGCTAAAGCAGCAATGCAAAATTATATTTAATTTAGAACAGAATCTTTGACAATACAGTTAAAAAAAAACCCTGTGCCACAGGATTTAATTTGAATTATTCTTGCTTCCTTATAACATTTAAGTCAAGCCCAATATGATTCTACATTCTCAGCTCCAACCAATCAGAAGATGATTTATTAATTTTTAAATATGTTTAGGTTGCCTTGACATTTGGATAATATTGTTTTCTATACCTATATACTTGTTAGACTGGAGAGCGAGCAGATATTGAATCTTTAACCAGGTTTTGTATTAAGTCTGTAACCAAAAAGGTAGTACTTTTACCTTTCCTTTCCTTTAAGGACAACTGAATCTTCCTTTCATAGTTAGTGCAACAGCATCAATGAGTCTGAGGTCTGTGCATTCAAGAAAAAGCTATCATTGCTATCCGTGTTTTTTATATTTTAGCTATAGGAATTTCCCAATAATCATGCTAAACCACAAGCTGCCGTGTCATGTACATTTTCTGCGTGTGTGTGTGTGTGTGTGTGTGTGTGGCCTATTTAGCTTTCCTTGCTGTTCCTAGGCAAGGCAAATAGCCAAAGAAAAGTGATGACTGCATTTCATGGTAAGAACAACACATTAAAAATCGCTAAATTAATTTAACATTTGCAAGGAATGTTGGGGGCTTCATCAATTAAAATATGCTGGCAAGCAGGAAAAGATTTTTCCATGTGTGTGATGTCTTCTCTCTCCCCCGCTACGCTCAGACAAAATTTGAATTTTAGTTAAATCACATCTTAACTTCTTTGTGTAGAGGGGTCATATTCAGGTCAGTTACACAAGTATATACAATCACAAGCTGTCTCCCTAACGCTCACATATGCACATGGCTGTCCCACTGCACTCAATTGACTCCCTGCTCAAGGAGGTCCCTCCAGGCCAGGATTGAGACACGTTGGTGAGGGCAGTTCTGGGAAGCTTCCATTACCACTGCCCATATTGTACGTCCTTTGTGGACAGAAGACTTCAGGCTTCAGAGCTGTCCACCCGGAATCCTTTGTGAGGGCTTAAATTCACTACATAGTTCTTTTTTTTTTAAGAAAGAACAAAGCAGGGTAATCCTAGAAGGATAACCGAGGCTTTGTTAATTAATGCAAACCTCTTTCTGTTTGTCCAAAACATCATGTGTTGTCACAGTTCGTACGTTCCCAGATTCTTCACGTTATCCCAGTCGCATGTTCCAAAACCACTGAAAAGGCACCAGGAACCTTATGACAGAGACTGGCTTTTGTCAAACAAAAAGCATTAACGAGAGAGTTTTCCATGAAAATTTTGCCCGCTCCTTGACAGGTATGCACCTAGGGATTACATACCAACATAAACCATTGGAGGTTCTCCTTGTCTTCAATAATGATTTTAAAAATAGTGCTAATAGATGTGTCCAGGGTAACTGAGAATTACTGAATAATGTGTTTGGCAGCCGGTGGGACCTAAGGGTTTTTTTTTTTTTTCTTCCTCTTCCAATTTAATTTGTATACAGTAAGGAGACTAGTATTATAATTGTATCCAGAGTGTGCTACCAGGAGGAATACTTCCAGTCAAACTTTTCACTCTCACTATTATCTTATTTTATTTTTGTTTGATTGCTTGCCTCATCATGATGGAATATGTGTCCTAGGAGTGTGGGGGTGCCGGTATGAGATCATATGTATAGCCATTAAGGTCAGTGGAAATTGACAGTACTCAGAACATTGCACAATCAAACCTTGAGAGACAAAAAAGAGTATTCAGCTTTCTGTGGGAAGGCCTTCAGAACTCCCACTGATATCAGTGGGAGTTCTGCCTGAGCAAGAACAGTGGGATTAGGTCAAGTGCCTATAATCTTGAGATGTAAAGTTGTGTTCTTTTTTACTAATTTTTACAAATGTCCATACTACTGTACTATTAAAGGGTCAGATCCTCAGCTGCTGTAAATTGGCTTACTCACATGTTTTTTGAGATTATGGGTGGTGATAGCAGAAGACTGTTATATTGTTGTTAGCACATCACGGCAAGAGGAAATGCTGCTTAATGCAGCTGAAAAGGCAATCTGTTTCAGGTGTTTTAAAGTTTACTGTCAACATTCCCCTTTGGGCTGAAATCTCTCATGTTTAGTCCCAGCCCCACGAGGAGTTGTTTTAAAAAGTTCAGTAAAATTCCATTTTATTTTTCTTGCAACAAATAGGTGTGGAATTGGTACGTTTCCCCAACTATTAAGGAGTTTTCCATATGCTTTACATTTTTGCTCAGATAACCCTAACAAGGTTTTTGGTTGGTTGGTTTTTTAAAACTTCTTACTTGCACTGTGGATGAGGCACTCTGATAAGCAAGGTAGATCAGATAAAGTGAATTTGACATGTTTTGAAGAAAGGTGGTTTAGAAATGATTGGGTATTACATGATTTCCCACTAGTGTTTTGACATTCAGAGGTGCAATGCTCCAGAGAGCTGTATGTATCCAGCTCCAGTAGATCAGTGG
The DNA here is from genome assembly GCF_002925995.2 of Terrapene triunguis. NCBI lineage: Eukaryota > Metazoa > Chordata > Testudines > Emydidae > Terrapene > Terrapene triunguis. The sequence goes on from NW_020664409.1 coordinate 16,070,493, forward strand.
GTATCACATAACCATTCACAAAGAATCCATTATCAGCAATCCCATTTTCCTCCTTAATCTGCCACCTCTATTTTTTTTTTAATGCATGGTCATTGCAGTGCACATGCAAATAATTATTGCATACCCTAGGGTTTTCCACTCAGTTTATTGTGTCCTACAGCAATTGCAAAATCTTAAGTGGGCAGCAGGGGCATTTTAAATGTAGGGGAAGAAGACCTAGAGAGCATGAAACTTGATTAAAATGTGCAATCTGGTATTAGTGTTGGTACATCTAATTGAATGTGATCATTCAACCAGCCCCTTCACTTAAATGTATGGGGACTGTGTGTTTTTTGTTCGTTTTTCTATTTCAAGTAATTATATCCCCCCACCCCCAAAGTTCAGTGCCAAGATCTAGTAAAAATTGCACGTCTAAAAGTCAAGAATTTCTAAGTCGCTTCGCAATGCAATCATGAGTCAGTGACGTTGAGTGTATAGGACCTGATCCTGAGTTGATGTAAACTGAGGTCAGTGGAGTTAAGCTGATTTACAGCAACAGAAGCAATTGGCCCAGAGAGTGTATCAAGCCTGCTTTGTCCACAAGAGCCTGGACTTATCAGCCTTTGGGAGACACAGTGGCCTGTCTTCTGAAGCAGGTATGTGGGACGGAGCTGGACTGATAGACTGAGCTTTAATTCCCAGTGGGTTTGCAATGAGGGAGGTTGGGTTGGGTCTGGAGGATGTTTTAAATTTTGTTGCTAGGCCATAGTACATGTATTGTTAATTGAATTGTAAATGTAAATGTTAATCTTGCATTGAGTGTTTAACTAATTCTAAAAGCACTTGGCGCATGGGATCAGTGCTGTAAAAGTCTAAATGAGTAAATTTGCTAACAGCATATACGGTCATAAAAACCACTACACGTGTACAAGGGATCAGAGTTACGCTTGCAGTGGATGTCATAACTTAAATTTCCTGACTCTTTCTGCATGTGAAACCTCAGTCTTGCCTTTGCTTTAACAGGGTGCCTTTTGCATTTAGCCTATTGCAGGGGTCGGCAACCTTTCAGAAGTGGTGTGCCGAGTCTTCATTTATTCACTCTAATTTAAGGTTTCGAGTGCCAGTAATACATTTGAACGTTTTTAGAAGGTCTCTTTCTATAAGTCTATAATATATAACTAAACTATTGTTGTATGTAAAGTAAATAAGTTTTTTAAAATATCTAAGAAGCTTCATTTAAAATTAAATTAAAATGCAGAGCCCCCAGACCAGTGGCCAGGACCCGGGCAGTGTGAAGTGCCACTGAAAATCAGCTAGCGTGCCGCCTTCGGCACACGTGCCATAGGTTGCCTACCCCTAGCCTATTGTATAAGTGGAAGAAGAAGATGAAGTTGGTAGTTTAGAATGTCAAACAGTGGTTTCAGTTTGACAATAAGGTTCAAAGAGATTAATTTGAACTTGGCTGTTTACGTTACTGATCTTCTACCAGCTGGATTTGTGGCATTAAGATGTCAATAGTACAACAAAATCTAACTAACAGTTTCATCACTGACATCTTTGGAAAGTACAGATGATTGCCTTCTTACACATCCGGACATATTTCTTTAGGACAGAACTCTTTTGTAAGCCTCCACCAGGGAGGGAGAAGAAGTGAGGTGGAGGGGGAGTGAGTCTGGGTGTGAAGGTAATTAGAAACATTTCTAATGGTTTATATATTTTATTTTATTTAAACGAGGTCATCCACATGGCATAAAAATCCTGATTTTCCCAGGGCGCCCACCTTGCTCTGAACTGTCACTAGAAAAATGTCTTGGATAATAATAAACTGTCGTGTCTTTTTTTTTTTTTAAATGCTTCAACCTTGAATGGGGCAGTGCTGACTCTTGCAAGGGCAGCCAAGGAGTTGATAATGAAGTTTCTTCAAAGAACCCCCACCCCGTAATACAATGTGTATTAATCAAAAGTAGCCAGACCTTCTTTTGATCTGGATGTTGTGGTGAGTCTTTTGGCCCAGCAGCTGTTAGATGCAGTGTCAGTTAAGATGCTGCAGATCTGGCTAGTTAATCATTAAATAACAGGGGGAAAAAGATAGAAAGAAATCAAGCAAGTAAAAAACTGCATCTGGCTTAAGTAGTTTATAGATTGTTTCAACTGTTGGGCTTGTTTTATTAATAAGTAGCATTTTAATTTGTTCTGCTTTCATAGTCTCTCTTCGATCAAACTAGCTGTGCTCATATGAAGGTTCCCTCAATGCTGGAGGCCGGGTGGGAGGAGTAGGAAGCTTTCAGGGGTAAATAATGTGAAGCCTGGATGCAAATAGTTTTGCTTTGGAACCCCCCCCCGCATTTTCACTTAAGTATTCTTTAAAAGCCTTTCTCCCGTGTTCTGCCTCTGTAGCAACCCCATGAAGTCCTGCGTCTTTGAAGGAAATCACAATTTAATCCTTTGGTTCGGCACGTATTGTCCCTTAATGACAGGCATTACATTTCCACAGTACCATAAATCAAAGCTAGAGGCTGTTTTAAATAGGCTGCAGATGCATGTGGACATTGGCTTTCTAAGTGGCACTTTGCTAGAGAGACAAAGGGGGAGGGTTTGGAAATCCCATAGCATAGTCTCCAGGTAGGATAGAGCCAGTAAAGGGGTTCCCATTTTCACCATATTTTCATTTCACCAGTGCGTGGGCTGTACATGGAGACCTGTTTAGCAGGGGGAAATGCTTTTTGACTACAACCTTTAAATGGTGTAATTGGAATTTAACTGCTCCTATATTTTTTTCACCCCATGTGGGAGTCTGGAGCTCTGTTTACAAGGTGTGTCATATCCTCTCTACCCTTGACTTCTTCTCCCTCCTACCCCCCACATTCCTCCCCCCTGATTTTTTTTTATGTCCTGGCCAAATAAGCAGAAAGAGACTTTTGAAGGGAATGCACATAGAAAGACCTGCAATTACTGTCCCTGACTTCACTGTGAAAACTTTACAACGGCCCTACTGAAAAATCTTCCCCTACCCCTCCCACTCCTTCTAAGAGAACGAAAAAATCCATCAAATTAACACATCAATGAGTTGATTGTAATCTCCAGGGTTCAGTGTAGCACTTTCTAGCCTCTCAGACAGGAGGCCAGCATGATTTATCAATGCAAACCTAATAGCATCAATATGAATCTAACTAAAAATCAATATTTCATTACCAAATTGTTAGTGAGAATGAAGAAAAATTGCAAGAGTCAGAGCATTCTCTAGGGTAGGAGCATCTGGAGTTCAATGTGACAAGATGAGTGATGCATGACTCGGGGCCTGGGGAAGGACACTGGGAGGACAGGCCACTACGTAAGGCCGAAGACTCACGAAGAAAAGCACTCCTCACTTTTTTTTTTTTTTAAAGCTTTCTCTAAAAAGAAAGAAAAGGTCTGAGAAGGAAAAATGGAAGGCACTCTGCTATTTACTAAAACTGATGCAAAGTAGCACAAATTAAAAAATTCAAACAGACTAGTCTGTTTCTTGCACACACAACTTATCTTCAGGGTGTGGCAAATACTGAAGGAAAAATAAATCTAGTGGGCCAGATTCTGACCTCATCTACACAGAGTATAAATCCAGAGTAACTCATTCAAGGCCATCACTTTGGATTTATACCCTATATAGATGAGATTAGAAATGGAGGATTATTCTGGATTTACACCCTGCTGTAGCCGACGCCAGAATCTGGTGCAGGAAACTCACTTAAAGCCTGCAGCTCATTGTTAACTCACTCTGTCGTGCCTAGCCACTTCAGTTTGCTTGGTTATGTCAGTCTGAGGGCACCTTCAGAACCAGGGCTGAAAATGTAGGGTTATAGTGTATTTGTGTAAATTGCAACTGAGATCTGACTGTAGATAGACTGAAATCTGTTAACAAGAAGGCAGCAGAAATCAAAACAGCATGTTTGCTAAAAGCAACCTAATAACCCAGTAATTAATGCATTTACTATTTAAGGAAACAGAGTAAGAACTGCAAGGAATGGTGCCAGAAGTAGGCTCAAAGCATAACTTAATAGTGATTGTGTCTCTGGTCTGTCCTAGCATTATAGTCAGAAGTTAGGCATACAGTTTAATAAACTGAATGGAACCACAAAAGTACTGAAACTGAGCTTCAGTTTGAGTGCAACTTCTCAGACAGCATTGGCTTGCTCAGATTTTGTTCGGGGACAGTATGGAAAAGTGATTGTCCCATTCTATTTAGAACCTTTTGGCTCAATCTGGATATATGACGTTTATCTGCTTTATCAGTTCATGTTGTATTAAGAATCTGAATCTGCTTTGTTGCGAGAGGCCACATGGTGAGTGTTGCCAATTCTTCTGATTTTAATCACATAACTTGTGATCTCTGGTGTTTGTCTTAAAGCCCCAGCTCCTGCAATTGGGTGATGATGTGAGAGAATCAGCTTAAAAAAAAGTTTCTAGCCTTCATGGTTGTGGAGGAATGCTTGAAAAATTGTGTACTCTAATGGCTCAAAATCCAAAAGGCAAATATAAAGAGCCTCAAATCTACCATCTACTTTTAAAAAGTCTCATGATTTTTAAGGCAGTTCCTTGAATAGGGGGAAGGTAGCATTGACTCATGATTGTGAATACTTGGCTTAGCAATACTGGAGTCATTGTATTTCTTCTTTGTCCCAGATTGGCTAAGTCTATCCTATGGTCTAGGGGGTGAACACAAATAAGCAGAAGACATGTTTCCATTTGGCTTCTTGGAGAGAGTCTCCATGTTAGCTGACTTTACTGCTCAAAATAAAATTTCTTTTAGCCCCTGTGTTTCTAATTCTTGCAGGAAGTAATACATCATCATTCTGTATTTCCCGTAGGTACTAGGAGCTGTCTCATTATTTTCTGTTTTAGCTCAGATAGTTGTTTCAGTTCTGGAAGGGTAAATTTCCACTGAAATCAGAATTTACTTCTTACATCAGGAAAGAAGCCCAGTGACTGTATAGTCTTGACAAAGGCCTAAACACTCCATTAATAACTTTGCAAGTTACTGGGAACTGTCTCACTGTTAGAAGAATTTGATGATGCTTCCATTTTACAAGGCATTAACTGTAACCTGGCCTGAATGAACTCGGAGACCAAATATCTTTTCTGGTTCTCCCAAGTTTTGTCTGGAAGATGAGAGCTAAAGAGATGAGTAAATGGAAACTGTAGTTTTGTGGGATATAGAGGGTCTTACTTTTTGGAGAAAGAGTCCTAAATATTGTTACTTGTCATTTTTATAAAGATTTTATTTGTGCCAAGAGCACTGGATCAGTACATGTCTATACACTCAAATAAAATGCATTACAGTCAATATTTTTCAAGACCAAAAGTCAATGTCGCATTTAGCCCAGAATATGGTTATTGCCAAATGATCAGGAAGCCTCCATAAGCTGAATATTTGTATTAAATTTTCCAATTTTAAGTAAAAATGAAGAGTCTAACACCCTCCATCAAACAGGCCATCAAGCTTCTGATGGTAAACTATTGTTTAACCCTTTTCCCTCATTCCTTCCCACCTCATCTCTCATATCTCTCTTTATGTCTCTCCCTTCCCTTCCTAGAGGTCAACAGGTTCTTGTCCTCAGAATAACCATAATTTACTTTAGTTTATATTGTGTTTCAGAAGTTGAAAGAGAGACTGGGAGCCTTTCAGTGTAAACACAAATTAATTATTGTGGAGACAGTAGCTTTCCTGGCTTGTGGAGAGTGTAGGAGGAGGAGAAGAGCAGAGAGATAAGTCAAAAGTTTTATTTGATCTTTTAACAATGTTCCCTTTTATCCATTTAAAAGCCCCATTTCCTGTGCTTTCTGTGGTACCTTTCTTCCATGTAAACTTTGAAATTTTCCTTCTTTAGCTGAAGGGAATGGGAAGCTGGGGTAACATTTTTGTTGCTGGAAAACAATTTGAAAATGGAGTATGAGATCCAATTGGAGAAGACTGATTAGATACCCAAACAGAGGAGAGATTTGCATATTCACAGCACACTTATTGAGAAATATAGTACCTATGCAAATCCTTGCACTCAGACTGATTGACAAAGGCCTCCAGCCATTTCAATAAAATACCTTATTTTCTGGCTTGCATAATATTATATTACAGTTTTGTAAACTGAAACTTCTTTCCAAGGTCAGAGATCAGCTGTCACATTTAAATTGAGTTCCATTTTGATAAACTGGTAAAACAGCAAGGAGGGTAAGCAGGGCCCATTCAAAACTGAGTCTTTCCAGGTTCAACTGAACAGGAGCCAAAATCAATCACTGCTGGTTGGACTTTGCTTGTCCCTTCCTACCAGATGTACTGATTCCAAGAGACTACAAGAGGTGGTAGAAACCTGGTGGTTGTCAGCACCTGCCATAGTCACACGTTGGATATTTGGAGTAATACTGCCTTGTTGCTGGCTCTTTGCAGCACTCCTTATGTATTCATATTGTCTATGAAGATAAAGTAGCACAAATGACTAAATTCAAACAGACTAGTCTGTGTCTTTCACCAGTTCTAGGAGAGAACATGGGCATCAAAGAAATGTGTGGTGAAAGTTTAACCTATTAAAACATCTGGTTACAGCTTCACCACTAGATAGCACTATTTCTCATTGCACACATCAGAAAATACCTTCCACATACCCTACACACATTCTTTCTCATATCATTTTGCATATTGAATGAATAGTGAGAAACTATTATCTTGAAGTTAACTTCTTACATCAGCAGGGAAGCCCAGTGACTGTATTAAACAGAATCTTGCTGTGACTTCATGGTTACCCCTTTTTATGAGCATTCACACCACTGAAGTTTTGTTCAGATAAATGAGCTTGGAAAGCAAATTTTGGGTCTATACCACAAATTTACTTCAACATGAAATGAAATTCAATTCATGACTACTTGAAATATGTTTTTGGTGGAAGTAGTTAATAAAGGTTAAGTTTTCCAATCAGGGAATACAAATAGTTTAATGTGATATAGATGACCAGTCACACAGCTGTAATGTCTCAACATGAACATTGAATGCTCTACTGTCTCAGTGAGAAAAGTTCACAAGGCTGTAATTTATATGCAGAACATTCATGTAAACTTTTTGAAAACAGAACAATTGTTTTCAGCATCTCTTTGGACTACCCACAAACAGGAACTGAGGCTCAGTTCACCTAGTTGTTTGCTGACTTTCACTAATGGCTTCCGTGTCATTGCTATCTTCCTTTCCACTTTGGATTGTTCCATGGAAAATAAAACATTCATCTGGGTTCCTATCCTCTGGTCTTTCCTCTCTTTAAGTTTTCAGCTCATTATTATTATTATCTTTATTCTTCTTTCACTTTTTTATAGAATATTTTTAAAAAATCTCTTCTCCTCTCTTCTTCTCCCAATCAATTATTTCCCATCTTCCTTCTCAGTTGCATGCCATTATCCCTGCTGTATTCTAATCTTTGTCTCCCTAGTGGCCTAAAATGATCACCCCTTTGTACCTTCCGATTCATTAATTGGCTTTGAAGCCTCTGATGCCATTTTTCTATATTTTGCCTTAATTCTGACTATTCTACCTCAAATGTCTGTTTTCATTCTCCAATTTTTCCTGAGCTTCACTTCTTAGACTTCCTTTCTCGCCCATCGGTAGATAATATTCTGTCCTTCAAGTTTCTTCTTTGTAACCAAGAACATGGGTCTAGCACTTTTATGAGTGATGCTGAGAGTTGGACTTTCCTTTACAGCATACCTACCTAGAGAAATAGCCAAAACATTATTTCTACAGGGATATTTTGTTCTGAAGATGTTTATTTAGCAGCTATTTTCTTTCCATTAAACAGATGTCAAAAAGGACTCAGTACAGGCCTAATAAAATGACCTTAAATTCTGATACTCTGTGGCATTTTATGTATTTATTTGCAGATCTGTAAGGCTTGTGGATAAAATAGATGCCTGTTAAATGTATATTGTGGCTGATGGTAAAAATGGATTCTTTTCACAGGTTTGTTCTTTACAACCAAGCAGTCTTAAGAATTTTGCCATTTACATATCACAGTATAAAATTTTTTCACAGTAAATCTGCTTAACAACTTTATTTATGGAAAATGACAGGTGCATTTTTATGACACCTAGTACTTTAGGTCTTAATTTTGACAAAATTGTTGTTTTATCCTCCAGTTATATATAATTAAGTTTCAAATAGCCACTGTGTATAAAAAGTTTAGGATTGTGGATAAAGTCTAGCATTGGTATTTGAAGGATTAATGTGTCAGTATTTGTGTATGTTTTTCTGTGGGCTTTTCAATGCAAAATAACATGAGATTTGACCTTCCCGAAGTATTTAATTTCATAGATGATGAATCTACCATGAAAAAAACAGACCTTGTGTTATTTTGGCCCCAGATACTGCTTTCTTAAGCACTAACTAAGCAAATGAAAAATATGAACACTTGCATATAAAGAGTTATTTATCTCTTGGTTTTGGTTTACAAGAATCTACATGCATAGCCCAATTCCAGGTCCTCTCTCAGTTCACTTTATTATTTGTATTGTGACAACACCTAGAGTTCCCAGCCAAGGATTAGTGCCCCATTATGCTAGACATTGTGTACACATAATGAAAAGATAGTCCCCACCCCAAAGAGTTTTCTGTGATAAATGTATTGCTAAACTATCTGCACCTCTTTGACTGACAGACCATGTCTAAAGTTGTGTCCTCAGTCTCTGACCTAGGGCAAGTTTGACCTCTTCTGCTCTTACTGAACTCATCATGTATCACCTTAGCATGGTTGGGTGATGTACTACAGCCAGTTGCTGGTGCAGTTCTCACCTGGAAATGCAAAAAACCCAAGCAGCACCTTCTTCCAACCCCCACTGCTTCCTCTCTCCTTGCTCTGTTGCTGCCTAAGTTACTGGTTACTTGCCAGTCCTAGCCCAAAAGCACTTGAAGAACTTCTGTCTCCTACTCTCTGAATATTGGAATTGCTTTTTCTTTCTCTCACTGCCTGTATCTCATACTTTCTCTTGTGTTTGGGTATGGGAATTGATTGAATCAGGAGTGGAATTCTTAAGAGTAGCATGTGTACAGCAAGCAATAAGGGCAGGTGCCAGCATGGTTCAATCATCTTCTGCCAATGTAGTGGTGCTTTTCACACATCTAAGTCAGGAGCACCTAACTGGGCACATAGGAGGCCTCCAAATACTTTTGAAAATCCCCCAATGAGTAGCCAGGTCCTTAGCCATTCTTCTGACATCTGTCCTTTGGGACTGCTCATCCTCTGCAGCACTCAGGGGAATTAGGTGCAACTAACAAACTTTTCTGAAAAATCTCCTGAGATCAGAAAGGTGCTGAGCTCTGTTTGGAGTTTATGGCAGGCCTGTTGCATCTATACAAGCTTTTGAACATCCTGCCGCTAATTGAAAGTTCTCTTTTTCCTACCCCATCTCAGTCCTACTTTCTTATTTATTTAGAACTGTCAACCACAACATCGGATGTACATCTTAAGCACTATGCCCAATACACTGCGAACTACAATAGCCCTAAGTTTGAAAAACACACTACTCAGATCAACTGCATTGTTCATCCATGCTCAGTAAAGTAGACTTGAAAGTCTGTAGCCCCTGAATTGCTATGAACTAGGTGGGACCCATTTCTAAAAGCTGCAGGACTCTGTAAAAGGACTGCTGTATCATCAAAGGTGCCGCTTCAGCCTAAGGGAATGTGCATCAGCTGAGGTGCCATAAGGGATCTGAGTTCTGTTCTCCTTCTTCCACTGACCAGTCTCAAGTCTCTGCACTTCCGGGTCCTTATTTAGAAAAGCTTCATATCTTCCCATCCATAAGGGAGTAAGTGACTTACCAAAGGTAACAGGCCACAGTTGGGAACAGAACCAGGATTTTTGCTGTAACAAACCCATAATTCACTAGACCATGAGACCTGTCAGAAAAATTCTTTGAAGTTTACATGCTTTAGTTATATACACAGTAAATAAGGCTACTCGTGTTTACATACCTTTTGTCAAATCTCTTCAGATCTACAGATGGAAGAGCTATGTCAAGTCAAAAAATTCTTGCCTATTTTAGTAAGACCTAGGAGGGTTGAATGACTAATTTTATCCTGTGGGTTAGGCCTTGGTCTAAGTGCTAAAAGACCTAGGTTCAACATATGGGTTTAGCACTTATTTGCTGTGTGAACTTGGGCATGTCACCTAACCTTCCTGTTAACATCAGTAGACTGAGGTTATTAAAATGTATTTCTCCACCTGATAGTTGTGTGACGTAGAGATGAATGTTTGTTCAGTTCTTTCAAAAAGAACAGCTCTAAAGTAATTACTTATTACTACTTGTCTCCTACAGCTTGGAGGAACAGAGAGTACTGCATAGGGAAGACAGATACTTTTCACTCTCTCCTATTTTACTGCCTTCTACAGATCCCAGATAGGGCAATCTCAGAGGACACAAGTAGAGAGTGGGAAGGGATGCGGAATGCTGGGCACAAATCTCTTCTGTGGAGAGAGATGATTTAAAAACAAAGTGAGGAAGACAGCATTCACCATATTAGTGGAGCTTTCAGCTTCTACTGAAGGAGGTGACTCAGTGGTCTAACTAGCACCAGTTCAAATCTAAGCAAGATTGGCTGAAACCTCATCTTTAAGGTAAACTGAAAGGAATATATTTTATTGTATTTTTATTGTCAAGTTAGATCTTAAAACGTGAAGCTCTGCAGGCTGTGTGACAGTGCACATGTTAGAGATCCCATGACAAATTTTGTAAGAGCAGAGGTTTGCCATAGGTTCAGATGTCCTCCTCCGTCCTCTGCTATGCAGCGGCCTATGTGCCACTTGGGTGCTGTTTTCAACCATGGAGATGGGTGCAGTTCCTGAGTGGTTTATGTATCAAATGTGTAAAGTACTTTGGGATGAAAGGTGCCTATTTAAATTCAATTCTTGGAGATATTACTTAATTGAAGAACACTAGTTCAAAAAAGCAGAATCCCATACTCTGCTCTGTCATCTAGCCACTTAGTTCAAAAGTGGAAATGAGAAAGAGATTGGGGTTTTTTTCCCCTCCTTTTCATTGTCTTAATAAGATGACCATGAGTCAGCTGGATTCTATTTTGATTTGTCTACTCTGGCATACTAAGATAGGAGTCAAACTGTTGGCAGAAGAACATCCACTTTTCTTGGTCTTGTTCCACTCAGCTTCTAATATGAGCTCCGAGGACTCCGTACAGAATTCATCTAAAGGGAGACAAAAACATTAACCAAAACAATAAGGATAATTAATCTGTGTTTGAAAGGGATAGTCCCCCCCCCCCTCCATCAGCCATTCTTTAGGCACAAATGCCCAAACCTTTTCCCTACAGTGAAGGCTGAGAGTTTTACCCACCCCCTCTATTTGCCCCCGTTTAAAGTGTTGTCATCAAGAACTGCCTTATATGTTACTGCAGCGCACTGTTGTTCCAAGCTAATCTCAGATCAGCTAAAACCATCAAATCAGCCCTGTGAAGTGAGCCTGGAAGGACTCCATTCCATACTATGTTCTTCACTCTTCTTAATTTTTATAGTATCTGTCTTTTTTATTTTGTTGTTCATTATTTATTTATGGCTAGCTGGGCTGTATCAGAAAAGATCTCTATGTACATATGCATGCAAAAACCATTGCCACACTTATTTTAGAATCTTTTTTTTTCACTCCCAAAGAGCTCTCTATATCTAGTGAGAGCTCTGCTTAATTAGTTATTTAAATGATTGGAGCAATGCTGTTTCTTTAACTTCTAACTGCGACAAACACATATGAAACATACCGTTGGCGGCACTTAATCAACAGCAGTCAATTTATCATTTTCACAGTTTTAGTGAGTGGTTATGAATCACTAAAATCACAGGTATTGTAGACGCAGTGTTGTGGCACTATCATTAACAAATATACAGTGCACAGAGGGATGACTTGGTAATTGAGTGGGACTAATAAGAATACATCATTTAGCTGTGTGTGACAAACTGTGCCTCAAAACACAAGCATGGAAAATTCACGTTTTGCTTAATAAATAAATTACACAGCCGATGTATTATACATAATTTGTGTCCTCATGGATTTGAGTGATATATAATGCATGGTCCAAGTCATTTATTTATTAAGACTAACTATATATATTGTAGGTGGGGAATTTTAAACTCTAGAGTAAGACCTGCCTAGGTAACTGTTACAACTACTGAATTTGATTGGGCTGCAAATGAGGCTGTGCATTTAGGGAGTTGCAAATGCTGGCCAAGAGTTTCAAATGTTACAAGCTCCAGCATGTCTATAAACTTCAATTTCATCCACTTATTTGAGGCAGAGGAGGAGAAATATCTCAGGGCTGCATAGAAAGGTTATTTGTGTGTACTTTACTCAGTGAAGAAAGACAAAGTCTCACTTAATTTTTGTTTTAATTGAGGCAAGGAATATAGGTGCAGTGGGAGGATAACTGGTATCTCTTATGTACTGGAATTTTACACTGGGGGCCCATCCAGCCCTTGAACAGGTCAAGAATTCCTGCAACCATTGTTAGAACACCACTAGCCTCTGTGAAGTAAATAGCAAATCGAGCCACTTTATCCAATAAGCATTTGTAAGAAACAAGTTTGAAATATTTGGCTTATAAATACTTTCCAAATAGCTTTCCTACGGTCACTTCAGAGGTTTTCAGCCAAGTTGCCATGGAGCCAGCCCTGCCTGTTTTCCTCAGAAACTTATGAATTTCCCCAGTTTGCTATTGTCCCCTCAGGATTGCTCTGATCTAATCTGCTCTCTTATTTCCTGGGCATAGATTCCAAGGCCAGAAGGGACCATTGTGATCATCTACTCAGACCTCCTGTATAACAAAGGCCAGACAACTTCTCCAAAATAACTCCTAGAGCATATATTTTAGGAAAAACATCCAATCTTAAATTTTCAGTGATGGAGAATCCACCAGAACCCTTGGTAAATTGTTCCAATGTTTAATTGCCCTTACTGTAAAAAATGTACACCTTATTTGTAGTCTGAATTTGTTTAGCTTCTGTGACAATGCACCTCCTTTGTCACATCAGGGCTCAGACTTTCTCCTTCAGGTGTTGTGGGGAACCTGGGGTAAATCAGTCTTACTCCAGAGGTTTAATTCTTCACATTGGTTTATTTACAGTCTAGGCCCTAGGGTTGGATTGAGAGGCTTCTTTAAATTAAAAAAATACCTTTCCTAACTGCCATTGTAGTATTGCCTCTTTTATGCTGGCTACCAATTGCTAGATACCCTCTCTAACCCACTGTGGGCCCAGCTGTGCTGGGAACCAAGGCCATCTCCCTAAAGAGAAATAAACATAAGATTTCCCTCATAGAGAAAACCAGCTCTTTACCTAGGAAAAATCTTTTCCCCTTCACTGCACACAACCCTTCTGCAGCTTGCTTCTCATCCCTCCTCTTTTCCCTCTCACTGGAAGAGGTTTTTAAAGGTCACAGGCTGCCCTTAATTAGACACAGGTGTCCTTAATTAACCTGAGGTAATCTCTTTCAGTTCATAGGAAATAAGGCTTTAACTATTCTAAAACTGATATACCTGCCTTCACCCATCCTTCTGGAACTGTCAGGTATGACTTCGTCACACTTCAGCTTTCAGCCTCTGGATGGTATTAGGCCTTTGTTTGCTAGATTGAAGAACCCATTATTAAATATTTGTTCCCCATGTTCATACTTACAGACTGTTATCAAGTCACCCCTTAACCTTCTTTTTCTTAAGCTAAACAGACTCAAATATCTCAATCTATCAGTATAAGGTATGTTTTCTAGTCCTTTAATCATTCTTGGGGCTCTTATCTGAATCATCTCTAAATTTACAACATCCTTCTTGAATTGTGGGGACCAGAACTGGACACAGAATTCCAGCAGCAGTTGCACCAGTGCCAAATACAGAGGAAAAATAACCTCTCTACTTCTACTCAAGATTTCCCTGTTTATGCATTCCAGGATCACCTTAGCTCTTTTGGCCACAGCATCACACTGGAAGCTAATTTTCAGCTGATTATCCGCGATGACACCCAAATCTATTTCACTCACTGATTCCCAGGATTGAGTCTCCTATCCTGTGCAATTCTGGTTTTGCTCATTTCAGGAAAACTTAGTTTCTTCGTCGTGGCTAATTGACATCTGGTCTCCTGGTGCTCACTTTATGATTACTCAAATATGGTCCAGCTCTTCAGCAACTGGCCTCATAGAATTCTAGGTATCAGGAGACACAACAACCTTCCAGCAAAGTAACCTTTTAAAAATTGAACCTTAATTTTAACTTTAAAATAACTGCACTACAATTAATAAACATCAAACATTTCAATGATGTCCAGATGCAAAATAGCAAACAGTCTGTTCAGTTCCCCCATTGGCCCTAGATGTAGCAAGCAATTTCCTTCTTGACTACTCTCAACAGTGTTTCCTGCAATGTCTTTAACCTTGCATAGAATAGCTCTACAGCTGAGAGAATGAATCCCGCTTCTTTGAAGGCGGGGAAAGGGAAACTGAAACTTTCAGAAAAAGGTCTGTGTGAAATGTTGAGGCACTAGCTTGTGTTTGTTAAGTACAACTGTGTCTAGAAGTAGGAAACGTATGAGGCTGGAGGACACTGCCAGGACTTGATTCTTTTACTAGTTTATAAAAAAGATTCAAAAAAAGAACAAAAAATTCCCAACCACAGTACGATAAACCATTCCAGCACTGAAAACTTGCAGTAGTCTTCAAAGGCCTATTAGGGTGTCAGATGTCTTGTTACTTATATGAGTCAGATTTTTGGAATAAATCCGGAAACCTAGAGAGAGGCCCAATCTGCAAGTTTGGATATAGATCAAAACGTCTCCAGAGGTGTCTTGTATCTGAGATTTTGGTTTAACTTAATCTCTTGCTGGAAACTTGGCCTTCGCTTTTTCTTGGTTTCAGGTTTTATCATAAACTGGAAATGTAAGCCAGACTCATGGAGAGGATTGCTGAGTTTTATAAACCTTTCAGTGAAATTGGGCTATTTTTTGAGCAAATCGGGGCTGAGTTTCAAGTGACTGAGGGAACCTGAACTAACTTATGTGTGACGGGTTGGATCACAGAAACTCCCTGGGAGCTGCCACCTGATGTGCCCAGACTACTTCTACCCCTGCTTTCCCTGTCAGCTCAGGACTCCAGCACCCTGTCTTGCTGAGCCAGACACTCCCGTCTGCTCCAACAAAGACCCAGGGTCTGAATTACTTGCCCCAAAGCTGCAGGTTTACCTGAAAGCAGCTAACAAAAGTGTTCCTGTCTTTAACACTCAGATGCCCAACTCTCAATGGGGTCTAAACACAAATAAATCCGTTTTACCCGGTATAAAGCTTATACAGGGCAAACTCATAAATTGTTCGCCCTCTATAACACTGATAGAGAGATATGCACAGTTGTTTGCTCTCCCAGGTATTAATACATACTCTGAGTTAATTGATAAGTAAAAAGTGATTTTATTAAATACAGAAAGTAGGATTTAAGTGGTTCCAAGTAGTAACAGACAGAACAAAGTAAGTCACCAAGCAAAATAAAATAAAATGCGCAAATCTATGTCTAATCAAACTGAATACAGATAAGATCCTCACCAGTTCCAGAATGCTCCCTGTTACAAACTAATCTCCTTTTAGCCTGGGTCCAGCAATCACTCACACCCCTTGCAGTCACTGCCCTTTGTTCCAGTTTCTTTCAAGTATCCTGGGGGGGGTGGGGGTGGAGAGGCTCTCTCTTTAGCCAGCTGAAGACAAAATTGAGGGGTCTCCCAGGGGTTTAAATAGACTTTCTCTTGTGAGTGGAGACCCCCTCCTCACCCCTATGCAAAGTCCAGCTCCAAGATGGAGTTTAGGAGTCACCTGGGCAAGTCACATGTCCATGCATGACTCACAGTTTTTACAGGTAGCATCCATTGTTTACATGCTACCTTGAACATCCTCAAGTAGACTTCCTATGTGGATTGGAGCATTCCAAGATCCATTGTCCTTTAAGTGTTTCTTGATTAGGTACTTAATTTCAACATTCCTTTCTCCAGGAACTGACCAAATGCTCTACTAAGGTTATTTAGCAATCAAGCCAGTACACAGCCAACATTCATAACATTCATAACGTCGAATACAAAAATTATACATGCATGCAAATAGGATTAATACATTCAGTAGATCATAACTTTTACGGAGATATGTTACATGGCATATGTCGCATAAAACACATTCTAAGCATATTTCCATAGAGCCTTATGTGAGGTACCATCACATTATTTTTCAGGAAGTAATCAGAGGAGGAGGGAAAACAATGGTTTCAGCTGAATTTGCCTTGAAGTTTGGGATTTATTCCTATCCAGAATTCAAAGTAAAACTAGGTGGTGTACACACTCTCAAAATGAAACCAGAATGTTTGTGAACCAATATGGCCTCATTGTGCACAGTGCCCCTAGTCCTTCAAAACAGCATGTATTTTACCAAATTTGTAATTATTCTTGGTGGCTCTTCTAAAAAGTAATGCATTTGGCAATGATGTTGAATGGCCTGGATTTGTAAGGTACCTGTTTTTTTTTTTTTTTTGGTGCTGTGAGATGAATTTTTTCATAGAATGCTTCAGTTAGGGAGGTATGCTGGCCCTTAGGTCCACTCAACTTTTCAAACTAAGTTGCTTCTTCTTCAGAAAGATTGTTGTTTGGTCAATAAACATATTCTGCCAACTGTATATGATTCCTCCTGCTGAAACTTCTTACAGTTGGATGCATTGAAGTGCTATGATGAGATCCTACCATTCAGTTCCTCCACGAACACTAGGGGAAAATATCCAAATATCAGTATAAATCTAACTTCATATCCAGAAGTGAAGCAACTTAAAGCTCAAAAATATTGAGCCGATGCAGAGTTTAATACAATGGAGTCAATGAATTCTAGTTAAATCAGTATACGGGGCATCAGGAATCTCACAGCTCGGTTGGATATTTTACCACCTCAGGCTGGGTTTGAACTGGTTTTTTGAATGGTGTCATGCCTTGTCTTTAAGCAGGTGGGATAAATTCTTCTTCAAATTACCTTGTACCTGCGGTCAACTTATATTCAGCTGCCTCAGTGGCTTAATTTAAATGAGATATCGAGACATTCCACACCGTGTGACAGGACATTGTCACATTCATTAGAAATACCTAAACTAGACAGGATATTAACAGCCAATCAAAGTAATATTTAGGTGCTCTAATCCCAGGCCCCTTAAAAAACCCTCCCAACATTGGTCACAAACAGTTTGTAAAAGCATTGAATGAAAACCTGGCATTCTACCCTTTGCTTCATGTTCCATTATGGCTTTTGCAGATAATTCTAGGCAGCTGGGTGGGTTGTGTATCCCTCTTCCGGCACAACTCTACTCCAAAGGAAATAGTGAGACACAGGACAAGACTGCATTAATTAC
Organism: Terrapene triunguis; assembly: GCF_002925995.2. Lineage (NCBI taxonomy): Eukaryota > Metazoa > Chordata > Testudines > Emydidae > Terrapene > Terrapene triunguis. The sequence continues at coordinate 16,087,890 of NW_020664409.1, forward strand.
AATGCATCATCCCTTCTTTTAAAGCTTCTAACAAGCCAATGAGCACTGAAAGAACCCTTGGTATACTACTGAAGTGTGTGTGCATGGGGTGGGGACTGATTAAAGCTCTTCGATAAGAAAATGTCCTTGATATAATTTGAGTCAGTTCGATCTGCTATTCCATTATTAACCCTACCAAAGCCGGGACCTGGATTGCTAGAATTTACTCTCCCTGATCCCTCAACATTAAACCTATGCTAACAGGATGGAAGATAAAAATCAGGAACGGATGTTTAGGCCCCCGCGGTCACTGAGATAAATTAAATAATTTAAATTGACCTAGGGCCTGTGTGTAGAATAATCCTCCACTTAGATGACCCAGTGATTCTTAACTCATTTCCGAGTCTATATCCAGCCAGTGTGAAAGTGTTAATGTTCCTGTATCACAGTACACTGATTACACTTATCTTTTTCAGACCCAATAACCAGAGACAATGATTATATTATTCATAAGATATTTTTACCTGAAGTAATAAAGCATGCAGCTTTAGTTATTATTTCCTTATCTTTTTTTAAACTATACCTCTGTCTCTAGCCCAAGGATAACCCTACACTTTATATTAAAAAACATTCCTCCCTGGCACTTTTCCCCACCCGCCCACATTTATCCTAAGGTCGAATAGTATCAGCAGCAGCCAGTTTATTGTGAGCATCTTTGTATTCTTTGGGTATTGTCATTCCTGTATGGTTGGCCTAAACACCAGTTTTTGTTTTAATTGAAAAATAAATTTGGAGATGGTTAGTGTTGGTGAAAGAGCTTAAATCAGCACCTCCTCACTAGTCAGGTAGTATACAAGATCAAAATAGTTTGTGCTGCCTCACCATATGCTGATCTAGTGCTCCAGATGGGCCAAAAATCGGAGACAGTCATGTTTCATGAGCATTTCTTTCAGAATCCCAGCAACCCTTAGTATGCAGCTGGAGCGATATACCCTCTAAGTAGTAGGGGAGACAAACTACTTGTATACTTTCTGATACAATTACATGGGAACAGTTACATGCTACCTTATTATCCAGGGCAATAAAAAGTTCAGGTGAGATTCTTGTAGGTGGCTCCTCCTACCCCCAAATTCTCAATCCCATTTAAAATCATTTTAATTTTCTTTATTTCATCTGGAAGATGATGCCATGTAATATGTTATAACAGCATGGTGAAAATATGGTGGCAATTGGTGCATGAGTTTGGAAACATTTAAATAAAATCTGTTAGTAGAGGAGCTGTGTCCTTCTATTCCTCCCCTCTTTTTCTTTGCTTACTGTAAAATGTTTTTCCTTGGCATTTTCATGCAGTGAAGTAATTTTAACCCAAAACCTGGGGGGAACAAAAGCTCCATAGATGAGTTCAGTTCCCCTCCTTCCAAAAGCCCGCCAATTTTATGGTTTATATTTATATAACAAAAACATGTAAGGGCTTTTCCACACTTCAACGTTTAGTTATGCTTGAACACATTAATTAGCACACGTTAACAAACACAATTGTAAATCCTGGTGTAGACCATACTCAAATGTTTGTCCTGGGACATACACACATGTGCCTAGTTGTGTTAAGATGACTAGCAACAAAAGTTTGTCCTGTCTGCACAAGAATGTACCATTGGGTTACTTAACAGTAGTAAAAATAAAACTACAATTTCAAGTGTTAACGTTTGTGTGCCTGTGCATGTGTATAGAGCTCTGTCTGTGTCCCTTACCTCAGTATTGGGTGCCATTTCTGAAGACACTGTGCTCTGTGTTCATTCTCCCCAGTAAGGGAGGTCTGGGTCACCTCCTACCAGTGCAGCTGATCCAAACCCGAGATAGCAAAGGCAATATTTAACATAAGCTCTTTGCATGATGTACGTAATAACAAAGGGTTTGGGCAATAGATATAACCTAATCGTTTGACTGTCACAAGTTTTCGGTACAAAACCAAACTGAAACCACAAAACTCAGCCTGGATTTCAGTAATATACACAAAATATTGTTCTTATCAAAGCACAAAGAGCTTATGTTCAATAATTTATTTATTTTATTCCCATTTCACAGAAACCAGATCCTGGTTTTAGCTGCAAACTGCAGCTCTCTACCATACCGATCCAGTCACAGATCCCTGCATTCCTATATGGCGGGTGACATTTTGACCTCTGCAGCCACCTCCTTAGATCCATCTACAACAATAATGCCTACTGTGTACAGAGAGCAAAAAGTGTTATGTTGCCATTAAGGTAAAGGTTCATGGGTCCAAAAATTATGTATGGAACTGGACTGTTTCACCATGCTCAGATTGCAAACTAGCTGAGTTTTTTGCTTTGGCTATAAATGTTACTGATAAGAATCTTTCATAGCTCTAGCTCTCCTTCCTCCATCACCAGGAGAATGGGAGGAGAGGTTGAAACTCTTGGGACCTGGGGGTTTCTCAAGACTACAGCAGGAAGAAACTATAGGAAGAGGAAACCAGTTTGAAAGCTGTTGGGAAGTGCAGTTTGGCACTTTGAGACAGTAGAAGAAAAGGGTCAGTAATGCTCTAGTGTAGAGGATGATGACAGAGCACTATCTATTTAGTTCTGTCCTGGCACAAAAAGATCAGCTGAATTAATTCATTTTTAACCATGTACAAGACACACACACACACACACACACACACAGATATTTAACTAGCCAACGAAGGAGCAGAAAGGTAATATCCTGGCCATTTGTTTCTGTAATTTGATCATATAACATAGGGATTATTATTTTATAACTTAAAAAAAAAATCAATGCAATTTTCCACTGATGCTCATCAGAGAGAAAAAGACCTCGGCCTCATCCACAGCAATCTTTGCCCCCCTGTGAGGCATCATAGCCTTTGCCTTCTTCCCTTTCTTACAGGGATATAAATTAATATCTCATCATTGACCATAATATGCCCTGTAACTGTGTTTATTATTGCTGCATATTTTAGACAGGTGGTAAGTATTGGCACTTTTTATTATGCTGATAAACAATGTTGGACTGCCAGGTAAAATGTGTTGTCAGGGGTGATTTCTTGCCTCCCTGTAGCCTCCTGTGGATTTTTATCTAGGCTCATGAAAACCTTGAGCACTGAGGCTTTTTTGCAGAGCTTTTCCACAATAATACCACAGTGACAATTCTTTCCTTCTTTCATTGGAATTTGTGCTAAAAGGGTGAGGAACAGAGGGTTAAGGGATTAAATGTACAATCCCCCACCCCTCCCACACATACACCATCCAGGTAAAGCAAACAAAAAGAAAAGCTTAACTCCTAGAATACTAAACACAAACTTATTCAGGCTTTGTACCCTTCACTCTTCACGTGAATTCTTCTTCCCTCCCAGATACTTCTCCTTTACTCACCCAACAAGAAATATAGCTAATTTCTTAAAGATTTTTTTTAAATCTCTGTTTTTGTTAAAGGTTATTGCTTAAGGGGAGGGGGGGAAGATAATTATTAAAGTTCCTTTAATTTTTTTTTCTAATTTAGAGGTATTCACATATTCTGATATACTCTGACCCAGAGTATACCTTTGGGATCTACATGGAGAGGATTCCCTCTTTCTCTGGCTTTCCCCTTCCCAAAATGGAAGGAGAAATTGGCTGCCTCCATGGTGATGTTGCCTCCCCTCCCCCCGACTCTGCAAAGGGCTCTCTGTGGGTCTGGAGATATATTAATAGGAAAGGAGTTAGCATAAGCAGGCGGCGGCGAGTGGGGGGAAGATTTAGAAGGCTGGGGAAGAGGGACATGCATATGGAGATAAGCCTCACATCCTCATACTATTCAATGTCACCTCTCTGGCACCCTCACACCTCCAAGCTCTTTTCCTTCACCTCTTTGGCCTCTCTTCTGCTCCTCATATTCCTGTCTTCTCCTGTCTATCCCTAAATATAGTGGCAGCCATTTTTCCTTATTGCAGCACGGCTTTGGTCCTGTTAAGAGCTCCATGAAAAAAACTGCTCACAATGAAATATTTGCTGTGCACATCAACAAATTTTATTACTTCTACAAAACCCAGAAACTATGGTACATATTCCTGAGCGCTGTCCACTGGCACCTTATCTATTAGCTCACAGACATACCTTGTAATAAGTCTTATTGAAAACAAGGGAAGTTTGTGGCCATCTTTACTAGGAGCAGGCTCACATCCACATGCAGAGACTGCAGAGAAATGGTGGCCATTTTGCATATCTTCAACTCCACTGAAAGTAATGGAAAATATCAGCCATTTTGAATAAGAGTTCACAAAATAGAAGGCAGGAATAAGAATTAAAAAAAACTTCAGGTATCATTAGTCTCATGATAGCTGGCAACACAGCTTTCTCCCAGTTGAAATTATTTTTTCATATAAGCTCTTCTGAGGAAGAAGGTTTGGATCCTGATGTTGGCTAGTTCTATACTGCCCAAGTATTAGTTTAATATATATATTAAGTCCTTCATTCTTAAAATGTTATGGATGAACAAAATGTTTCTATTCTTTGTATGCCAAAATCCTAAGTGTTTTGTAATTTTGATAATTTACACTTTTGAAGAAAAGTATTTATTTCTTATTGTGATCTTAGGGATTTTTTTTTTAAATATGGAGCTTCACTTTTTCCTTTTTTCTGTAATCCTTGCTACTTGTCTCTGAATGATTGCATGAATGTAATTATTTTGATATGATCAAATAACCTTTACTCAAAGTATTTTATATTGTAGATGAAATCTGTTTAATTGTAAATCTTTCACGTATTTTTACTGTATTTAGAAGTCTTTTACTAATTTAGCTGCACCGCTGCCTATTGTCATGCATGGTTGAAGGTGGGAGTGGGAAAAGTTAGCAGCAGTAGGAATGAGTAAGCTAAAACCAAGTATTCCTTTCACTTCCTTGCAGGATATTGTGAAGCTTGCAAGGTGTTACAGGACTAGCCTTTCAACAGAATGGTATGGAAGATTTAGTGCATAAGTGGTTTTTTGTTTTTAGTTACATTAGCATTTCTAAACTGCCCCACTGGAAAACTGGTTTGAAATGGGACTTCTGGAGACTTTCTTTAGTACTCATCCCTACAAACCTGCAGGACAGAAACAAAATTTTTATTAAATGGATATGTGAAGCTGAAGTCATTGCTTTTGTTTCAGCTTCTATGATTGTTGTATCTTTAAAGTTTAAAGAAAACATCTTACTTTTGGGAATAAATATTTTTGGCTTGTGAAAACATATGGGAAGCACAATACCTGTCGCGGTATAATTCAACATAGTGCTTCATGCATGTTCCATGTGGGTTCACAAGTGAGTTGTCTAATTCTGGCATTATTCTGTAGTGCAAACATTGCTCTGAATGGAGAGAGAAAGGGAAAGAGGCATGGATATAGCATTAGCTTTAGAATCGGATATACCGTGTTTGTGTATTAGTGGAGATTTGCTGGGAACCCTCAGTGGACACACAGGTAATAGTCCTGGAACAACCGTGTGTAGTAATAACCTCTTTAAACTGCCAATTAATTCTCTGATGCCCCTGTGTTAAACAATGACAATCCAAAACCTCCATGTGGGACCCAATACAAAATCTGAGGTCTCTTAATAATAAGAGGGTTCTGCCTGCCATTCTCTAGGGCTTTGGGGCCAACATTGGCAAGAAAAATGAATCTTTCCTGCCTGTCTCTGTGTCATCTGATAATATGTACACATCTATGTTATGCAGACACTGTGGTGAGCTACATTAGGACTCATCTATTGATCCTATCTCTTTAATGAGCAAAAACAAAACCCCGAATGTGAATATCTCTATCACCTGGGGTATTTAAAATTCACATCTGAATTCTAACGTCCAGGACCAATGTTGATCTTTTTTCTAACATTATAAGAATTCTGCAGCTGGTACTGTTATAAATAAGTTCTGGTTATCTGGATATATAAGCAGTTAGCGCTAGCAGAAATGCTTATTTTCAGCTGTGGTGCAGAACTTTTTTGATGGTAAGCTTATTTCATCCTCCAGAGTTAATACAGCTCTCTCCCCCCCGCCCCAAAGTGTGATTATCCTTGAAAATAGAATCTGTTTTTATGCTTTGTTGATATTCTCAACCCTGTTTATTCACTCACTCATGAACTCTCAGGTGAGTGACTTTTACTAAAGTTCATAGAAAGGAAAAAATTAGTTAATAACGGTGCAAATAATATTCACAAAAGTTTTTTGGGTAAGAAGTGCTTCCATGACTACATTTCAAGCTTTTTTGTGTGTTGGAGGAAGCAGAGGAAAGAGTGAAGTTGTTACAAAGGAGCAGAAGGAATAAGAAATATTTTTAAAGATGAGCAGCTAATATATGGGAGAAGTGGTTTGGGTGAAGTCAGGGTAAAAATGTAAAACAAAACAAAACAAAACCTCCTTAAAAAAAAGCAAGCGCCAATCATTTTAGGTTTGTCTCTTAAAGAAAATGAGGTCATCCAGTCAGAATGGAAACAGTGACCAATCACACCGGGCCAATGGCAGTTCATTAATATTTAGAGGCACACGTTTATGCACAATCCAAAGGCTATGCTTGTCCATATAAAGTACTTACTGAACAATTAAACACAGATGAAACAATCACAACTTAGCAGGTAACTTACGCAGAGAAAAAGCAACTAAAATCACTGAATAACTTATTCACTGCAAATGCTATGCCTAGCTCTATGGATAATGTTGCACTTGGCCTCCCTGCTCTGTTGCGCTAATTGATGAGCCTCGTCTCAGTACCAAAAGTTCCTAGCTATTAATTTTAAACAAATAGCCCTTTTTGATTTCTAGTTTCTATAATTTCTATTACCTATTAAGTTACCTAGTTCATCTTCCTGTGAGTTGTTGATATTTCTTTCTAGTATTTTGTTGAGGCTCATTTCAAACAACACAAGTTGATGATGGGCCTTCTATGTTGCTGAAAATAAAGAATACTATGAGATCCATAGATTAAAGGAAATATATAAATTTTTGCGGCTTTGCAACTCTAATTAAACCCCATAAACTCCCTCTGAGATAAGCAAATGAGGGACTGGATGTGTCAAAGTGGGCACCCAAACACAGAGACACCAAATTTAAAGACAGCTTTGGATAGCTTTGCCACTGCAGTACTGAACTGCTTCTAGTCCAATTCGTTTTATGAAACCAATTAAAGTACTAAATATCTGTGTCCATGCTGAATTGTATTAAGAATCCCTTTTGGTTTTCCCTGTATCCACACTAGCATTGCCTACACTGTTTCAGACATCATGCTCCATTAGTACTTATCCAACAGATCAGTCTTCAAGAACAGTGCATTTTGGGAAACTTTCAGAGGTCACTAGTGTACTGTGGAATAGCAGTGGGAGGACTAGTTTAACCATTTCAGCTAGTCTGTGTCCACAGTGGAGCTAAAACTATTAAGGCTAGAATGACTTAGGTTCAAACAGTATTTAGCTGTGCTGAAGCGTACTCTACTTGGAACGCTGCTTAAAATGCTTGGAAGCTAATTAAATCAGTTTTATTCATAGACAATAAACAATATATAATAAGGTAAATTTGTCAGGTGTCAACAAGGCCTAACTGACTTATCGAAAGTCACACAAATCAGTGGCAAAGCTGGAAATAGAAACTAAGAGTTACAACTCTATAGAGTTTTATACTTGCATCCATCACCATAGTATCTGAGTGCCTTCCACACAGAAGCAATAGGAACAACAGTGTCACTAGTCACTAGAGAGTCATGAACTCTCAAACCTTTTTATTTCCCCACCACTGCCTCTGTATCTGAAAAGTTATTTCATAGTCCAGTAGATTTTACTACCAGGAAAACTTCCTAGGAATCAGCCTGCTGATTTCTTTTTTTTTTTTTTAAAGTATTAATACATTGTACATACACAGAGCTCTGTCTTCATTCCTTTTCCATTATTATAATTCCTTCTACCACCTTAAAGAATAACTCCTTCCTCCTTAGTGTTGATACACTTCAATCCACCAGATGTCAGCTGTTAAGAACTTCTGTGAAAGTGAGATCATGCTATTCCAGTCCTGTTGTGTGAGCTCAGCTGAAAGGAGTCCACTCTGTTTGCAAGTAGAAGTACAACATTATTTTTATTTTAGAAGATGAGATTTTTTAAATTTAAGAGTTGGAGCAAAACATTTTATTTTATAAAAATGTGAAGGTTTTCGTTTCACAAAATACAGAGAATGAATGAATGAGAGGTGCCTAAAATTCTTCATATGCAACATATTGATAATGAGTTAACTGCAAAATGAACGATTTAAATAAAAATGACATAAAACATGCAATATTTTTGATTACATGTATTTTCAATTTCTTTGTTTCTTTAAAACTGTAGAAACTGAGGAAAGAAGATGGGCCATTAATTCCTTATTTAAGGGGATTGGGGCTTCGTCAGCATTCACATACACGGTATCTACTTGATGAATTTCAGTTGATAGGATGGTACCGGTCTGAAACTTTAGGTACCTTTGCAATCACTATAAAATACAGATGCTTTACTAGATCAGCATCCGAAAAACAACTGTAAAGAAAATTTCCACAGTCTACCTAGTACCCCAATCTGACTCCATTACCTCTTGAGGGAAAGCCAAGAAAAACAGTTAGGCTTTGCAGCATGACCAGATCAATACACCTTGTCTCTTGTGAACCAAGGAGAGAAATGAAATTCCAGAACTGAGGACCTCTTATTGGAAATGTTCTGAGGACAAGCCTCCTCCTATTTTATTTTAGGGGACTAGGAGTATAAATGTGTCCTCATGAGAAAAAGGGTTTTTTTTAAGATTTCCAGGCTTCAAATGATTTAGAGCTTTAAAGGTCAAAATAGACACCCAAAAATGCTTTGGAAGCCAGTGCATCATAAGCACAAGTGTATGTCTCTGCTTACGAGAAACATTACTGAACATGTGAGTGGTTGTGTTCAGTACTAGCAGGAGTTTCTGAATGGTCTTTATGCATGGCCCCTGGTAGAGCTCAATGCTAGTCTCAAGGTTACTAAGGGGTTGGTTAGTGCGGCAAGATCAGCGGTGAAAAAATGGAAGGTGCAGTTGTGGATCTCTGATTGCTTCTGAATGGTAAGGCAGCAGCAGCTGTCAATAAAACCCTCGAATTGCAAAGCTAAGGCACTCTATTATAGTACCCAGGTCCAATGAAATCAAGACCTAGAGCTGTGTGTCATCTGCATACTGTTGCCAGGTATCTTTCTCCTACAGGGTTCTCATCTACACACTGAATAGAAGGGGTGACAGAATAGAACCTCATGGAAACCATGAATGTGAGAGCCCTCTGAACAGATGAGCAATTGCCCAGTGCTTCTGTGGGATCCCTCAGCGTAGAGGGGAGAGATCAGAACATGCATGGTCAACTCCATCTACCATTCAAGGGTTGTCATCTTAAATGTTGCTTTCATGTACGATACTTAGGCTGTTGCTCTGACCTGCACTGCAGTATTAAAACAAGTCCTTTTTTGCACACACAATATTTTCTCCTAGGCCAGTAACAGGAAAGAAAAAGAAGACAGGATTGACCAGTATATTAACTCGTATGATCAATTTCCTCTGAACTATTAGGGGAAAGCGAGAGTGTGTGTTTAGAGCATCTGCAAATGACCTAAATGTTAGCTGGAAATGGCCAGGCAACAGTCCAAGTCAGCATTAGGATTACAGAGAGGGTGAAATGCTTGTTTTTGCTGAACCAGTAGTTTTATCCAGGTTACATTCCAGGTGTTACTTATTTCATTGTTGTACATCACATAATTAATTTCCTCTACGTTTGGAGGCTCTATTTGGATAGCAAGTTTCCCACTGAGACTTCACCTAGGTTTTAGTTTAATTCAGCTAGTGCCGAGCTCCCGTGCTTGTGGGGTTTTTTTTCTCCTTCTAGATATAGCTCCTAATATTCAAAACCAGGAAGTATTGCGGTTAAAAGCCTAATGGAGAAGCTGGCTCTGATATACAGTATTCTCACCCCACGAGAAATCTTGGAAATGGTGCATGTCTACGGTAACTAATGCAGCCTGTGCAATGATATATGCATTCGTGAGCAAAATTGATGCACATTGCTGGGTCTTGATGACCTCTGCTTTTTATTGTCAGTTTCTAGTGTTGTTTGAGTAACATTATGTAAGTCTGGAAAGAACTTGTGGCTGCTTCAATCCTCAGTCTTAAAAAGTCACATCTCAAGCTTTTTCCTGTGGTTGGAGTATTATTTGAAGCAAACGTACAAAAAAAAAAATCTATTATACACTTCTCTTTATGGGAATGATTTGAGCGAGTCAGCAGTCTTGCCGCACACTGTTTCCTTAAAAAGGTAAGTAACTAGTGCTCCACTCAGTCTCGTATTTCCAGAATAAAGGACGGATTACAAAGCCAAAGCACAGGAAATAAGGCAGGTAAATAGAGGTACTACATTAAGCTGGAAAAACTTTCTGTTAGCTATCATATCCCATGCTGTTGTGTATAATTATTAACTGCAAAATAGCACAGCTTGAACATTATTATTGCACATTAAAGAACATTTCACTTATAATTACGGAATGAGAAGAAGTGCTTACAACTCACCTAACCAAGCATTCATTTTACACTTGGAAGAATTTGTGGGTTTTTTTAGAAAACCCTCTTCATTAAAAATCTTCAGATATGTGACTTTTTTCACCAACTCCCAGATTACTTATTTCAGTGTGCCAGTAAAATGAGACAACTTAAAGTTAGCTTTTTAATGAAAAAGCAACACACATTTTTCTGAGTAAGAAAATGGACAGTGAAAAGGGCCATGGGGGATACTACTCAATAATAATACATAGGGATTTTCATCAATAGGTCTCAAAGTATCATTATCCCCATTTTAAGGCACAGAGAGGGGAAATGCCTGCTAGGTGACCTTAGGAAGGACCTGGGGTGCTTGGAATAGAACCCAGCTAACCACAGTCCTTGTCTAGTGCTTTACCCAATAAGCCACATTGGCTTCCCCCTCAAAGTCTTGTGCATTTCTACATTCCCTATCAAGGGAAGAATTAATGGTGCAATTGTATTAACAATCGGGGCTAGGATTTTTTAACGAACCCGATTCATATGCCTACATCCTTAGGCTCCTTTGAAAATCCCACCCAAAAGCAATGTTAGGGTGCTATGTACAGTCATTGGAATCCTTATGGTGTTTTGTGTGTGACTATTTTTGTAGATAATGCCAAATTTTAACACCCTCCATCCCCATTTTTTAAATTAAATTAATGTACAAGAAGATGCTCTGTCTGCTTGTGAGTTTATTTACTTTATGCTAAATTTTTATTAGAGATTTGCTATTACAGTAGAGAATACACATTTCATTAGTCATGTTACAGTACTGCCCAGAGGCCTTCACTGAGACTCATGGGGCTAGGTTTTTGTACAAACACCATTTAAGAGAGAGTCGCTACTCCAAATTGCTTACACTGTAACTATACAAGACAAAGGGTGGGAGAATGGAAGTATATTCTCACTCTTTTACAGATGAAGATTTGAGGCATAGAGGAATTAAATTACTTGTCCAAGGTCACACAAAAGTCTGTGGTGGAGCTAGAAATATAACCCAAATCTACTGAATTTCAGTCCAGTGTTTTAACTGCAATCCTTCCTCACTAAGTTTATTTTTACTCTTACAACTTTAAAGGCACTTAAGGCCAGATATTGAAAACCTCTTCTCTGCTGTTAAACCCACAATTTGACGGTGAAAATAATAACAGGCTCAAGTTTGCACACACAATTCTTTGTGTGGGGGAATTGATGTCATTTAGAGCTCAAAGTACTTAACTAAAGCCACAAATAAGGTACTTGGATATCAAAATTGTTCCTGCAAATAATTTCAAGAGTAATTTTGCAGCCACAAATCAAAAGTCCATTTAAGGCCAGGCTGGGTGTTTGTTCATTATTTAGCAGCTTGTTATTGGATGGTGAGATCCTCCAAATAAAACGAGTCAGTCATTCAGCATACAATTAAATGTATTTATTTCAGCAACTGCAAGCCTGTTTAAAAATTGTAGAAAATAGGAAGGGCTGAAGGAATAATCTCATTGGTTAACTAAAGCCAAACCCATTAAATTAAGAATAAGAGCCCTCTGAGCTCAAAACTATTTGGCCATGCCTAATTGTCTATGCGAAAATGCACGTTTTCAGTAGAACAGCAGATTGCAGGATGAACTAAAAACATCCCAGCCAGTCTAGTAAATGGCCTGCATTTGAGTCTGGCGTTTGCCTCACCAGGTTAAAAAAAACAACAGGCTACTTGCTACACAGATGAAGGTGAAAAGACCAGTCTGACTGTGGATAGACTAAATAGTTTTGGATGAAAGTGACTAAAAGCCATGGCTTTTATGATCCGTGTTTATATCAGAATAACATTTCCTGTTATCTAGTCAATTTGCCCTTGATGTTGTGCCTCCCCATGCATCAGAAGTATGCAGTTTTCTCACAACCGTAAAGTTTGTCATGTGTTACAGTAATATCACACCCACATATTTAGGGATGGATGAAGCACTTAAGACAGCTGGTCAGATACTATGGTGATGAGTACGGTGTAAAAACAGACATAGAATATGATATCCCCTCAACTCCAAACCCACGGAATCTTCATTTATTTTTAGAAGTAAACTGGAACCAAAACGTTTATGTGGGTTTGAAACATTTTGATTAAGTAGGTTTTGTTTTGTTTTTCCATTTCCAGCCAAGAGTAGCATTGGTAATGCTAAAACACCAAAGGGCTATTGGCATAATACTTCTGTCTGGGACTGGAAATAAAAAAATTTCAGTTATATCCTGAAAGCAAATGGTCTCATGGAATTTCCAGACCAATGTTACACTCTTGGAAGATTCATATAGTTTGGAGAGGATTTAGATAGGAATTTAAACTTTTGAAATCTGCTTAAAATCTAAATTGGATCTTGATCTGAATGTTGCCAATATATCTTATGGTCAGCACCCAAATGCTCATCCTGAATGCCTTCCAACTTTGGTGTGTTTTGAAATCCTGAATCAGGACCCAATTTTTTTATCTTGTGCTCATTTGAAATACTGAAGTGTTCGGATACTTTAGTTATAATTTATGCTACTAAATAAAAGAATGAGGCAAACCAGCTGCAGGATTACTGAATTCTACTGTACTGTTGGATGCATAGCGTTCAGCTGATAGTAAGGTATTGGTATGGCTGAGCAAATAACTTGTAATGAATTATTAATTTGATGAATAAGGCATCTTTTTCAGATCACAGAACATCCGTGAGCAGACTGCAATGTGCTCAAATCTAATAATTTTAATTTATTTAAGTATCTTTCCTACAGAATTTTTTACTGTATGAATTGATCAGTGTTGTTCAAAATTCAAGCTATTGCTTAGTCATAATTGGTCAGATGAGTCAGGTGGTATTATTTGTTTCCTGACCCCATCAATGTGCGGTCACTGCTGATGTGGATACTTATGCCTGCTAATTTAAAATTCAGTCTCCATGAATATGTGTACATGGTATTTTGAAATTTGTTTTCCATTAACATTTTTGCCAGCAATACTCATTCAGTTTGTGTGTAAAGCTAACAGGAAAGGAGTGCTAACATGGCTGAAGCCAAATCTTATAAAAAATGTTAACAGTCAGTCATTATTCACCCAACTGTAGATATTGGCAATCTGTTCATCAATAATGTAGTGAGTGAGGAAACTGCTATAATGAATATGCAATATCTAATATTAAAAATAAATTTTGGGTTATCTGCGTGACAATGAATAACTCCTAATGTCATTTTCTAAGAAATATGTGAAAGGAGAATTTATGGGAGAAAGTCCACTCTGTTCTGTAGCAAAAACAGATGTTCATTAATAAAAAGGCTGACCATTGAGCATTGGAACTGCCATCTGGATGGGATGTTGCACAGGATTTCCCCCCGACCCCTAGCAATTTGTCCCGTGCCATTCTGGTGGTAATCAGATGATTATTTTTATGGCTTAGATGGAAATATGTTAATCCTTTTTTTCTCTTTCCTTCCCTTCAAATAATTTATCTCCTCCTTCTGTTTTTAAACAAGTTAATAAAAACTGTCAGCCATAAAGCATTCCAAAAAGTTCCAGGAATGTCAAACACGTTAATTATAATGATAGCAACCATTTTCCTTGCAGTGTGGTCTAGTGGTTAGAGCAGGCTTTCTCTTTACATTCTTCTGTCTGGCATATTGCCGTATTATCCAAGCAGTGGACTGGGAGTAATGGCTAATTCTTTTTGTTTATTATTTGTATTATAGTAGCACCTTGAGGCCTCCCATCAAGATCAGATCCCCATTATGCTAAGTGCTCTACATATGCATAGTAAGAGAGAGTCCCTAACCCTGAAGAGTTTACAGTCAAAGACCCCAATCCTGAAAACACTTAAGCAGGTGATTAACTTTAAGCATGTGTGTGGTGACATATAATAATAACACCTTACTGTTATATATTGAACTTGTGTTAAAGTTAAGCACACGTATTAGCAGTTTCAGTGTTGGGGCCTAAATAGACAAGACAAAAAAGTGAGTAAAAGGACTTATTATTATCCTCATTTTACAGGATGCAGTGGGGAGGTTAGGAGGAACAGAGTCCCAGAGAAATGAAGTGACTTGCCCCCACTCACAAAGGAAGTGTATGGGCAGGCCAGGGTTTAAATCAAGATGTTCTGAGTTCTAGCCCATCCTTCTTTCCATCTCTGTGTACAATTTTTTGACCCTTAACCATCCTACTTCAGTTTGCCCATCTAGAAAACAGGAACGAAAATGCTTACCTACCTCCCAACAATATTGTGAGGCTTTGTTCCTATTGCAATGTTCTTTGAGATTCTGGGATAAAAGGTCTTGTATTGAGTGAAGTATTAATATTTTTATTAAACTGTGTAAATGTTTCTGCAGGCTAGTATTAGGGAGATTACAACCAAGGAATGACTCATCTCCTATAGATGTTGGACAATTACAGGTATTTACTATGTACTTAACATGCTTGGACTTCACTTACTGTTTTTACATCTTCTTCACTCTGTTTCACTACATGCTACCAAGACCATTCTATCCTTACTTAGCAACCAAAACAAGAAATGACTTCATGTTAAGGATTGCCCTATTCAGTAGTCACTACTGGCTGCCAACAATTCTTCAGTATACTGCTTATTAATTTTCTGCAATACACTGTTCATTGATATTGCTTTTATTGTGGTACCGCACCTCAGCCATGAAAAGAGGACATGCACCTTTATCTAGAGCTAATGGCACTGCCGCCAATGCTGCAGGGAGACTGAAGAGCAATGTGACTAATAAAACACAACCAATAAAAATATGAAGGAAAAAAATGTCCCTACTAGTAAGAAATGCATATTCCAAGTGCTTGCACAGTGCCTGGAGCTGTTAATCATCACTCCGTGGGCACCCCTAAACAACTCTAAACAACGGTTAGAAAAGGATCAGATGGCTGTTTAGGGGACTCAGTAGAGTGGTATTTGTTTGATTGGCAGGTAGCCATGCTTGCAAGGTGTATTATGAATAACAGCAGTTGCTGCTGAAATGTGAGGATGAAGGTTTACTCCATATTGTGTCATAACATTCTTTTCCACCTTACAGGAGTGAATAAAAGAGGGATGCAGGCTGAATATAAACACAGGCCTGGGCATGCGGAAAGGACCCATGTAAAGAGCAAGCTGCGACTGACAAAAATCATTCCTCTGGCTGCTTTACTAAGGGGTTTCTTCAGAAAGAGATCATTTATTTGTATAACAGATTAATAGTTTCCTCCTATGTTTCTCTCCTGCATTTTTAGTGGAAAAAGCTTTAGAAACACCATTTTTACTCCACTATTGTATGTTAACTTTCCTTCTCATCTTTGAACCATTAATCATCATAATTTTTGTAACCTGTGTTTCCCCACCCACGACCCACCCCCTTAAGATTAGTTAGCAGCTGACATTCTTTTCCTTTGACTGCTCCTGTCATGGGACCTTTTTGCCAGCTGAGATGGTGCCAGGAGGTGTCTAATATAAAGTGGTATTGTGAGTGACTGGGGCAGCTAACCTTCTGTATCTGGATGCTATGCCTGTCCACTGGCCTAGAGATTGTAAGCCATAGGTCTGCTGTCAAGCCTGTTTTCCAGCATGGCATTACAAAGCTTCGTCAGTATGGTGCTGACTTGGCGCATATCTATCATTTTGCAGGAAGTAAAAAATGCCATGTAATCATCATCAGTCATTCATTATCAGCCACTTTCAGCCCGCTGCTGGGCAAAGCCTGTTATGCTGCTCTACTGCCTCACGCTGAAGGGATTTTTGCTAGAAGAACTTTGCCATGCTTGGCAAGCAGGGCCAGTTGATGAGACTGCAACACTGAGTGTGCCAAGTCACTATCCCCACTGACTGGAATGAAAAAGGAGAATTTACCAAGAGTTGTTATCACTTATGAAATTAGTCAGCCTTTACCGAAACTCAGATTGAGCATAGAAACTTTTGAATGCTTGTGAACAGTGGGTGAACTTGAAAAGGACTGGCATTTCCAATTCACACAAGCATTTAGAAGTTTGTAGATTTAGCCAAATCTCGGCTGGAGACATTGAGACATTACTGTTGTGTGCTGGATCTGGCTTCAATCAATCTTTTCTTTCTCTCTCTGCCCACCGTCCCCCTACCCGTGCAAAACAAACAAAAAAAAAGTTCCACTGTTGATATCACTAGTTCAGCTCCCCTGATATAAAAAACACTGGGAGCCCTAGTTTAGGCAGACATCATGGTTATTTTAAATATTATGCTGATGAAGCCTGCTCTGAGTGAGTATGGATGATACTGTGTCTAAAATATTGGGAACAGCCAGTGACCAATCTACAATAGGGCTCCCAATGTTGCTAACACTGGAGGAACCCTAGTATTGACAAGGCCTTAAGGTGAGGGGGAAGAATGGCGTTTTTATTCTCCCAGTTATTATGAATGTGTGATGCTTGTTTTTGTTTCATGGGCCAGATTTCTAATGTCGTTTAGTTGCCTAAAGGTGCAGATAGGCCCCTAGTGGGAGTTTCAAAAGCAGCTAAGTGCCTAACTGCTATTGATTTCAATGGAATTAGGTGTCTAGGCATTTTTGAAAATCCCACTAGGGGCCTAGCTGCGTCTTTAGGTGCTGAATTACTTTTGAAAATCTGGCCCCATGTAAATGAAGTTGTTTCTGAAACTTTGTTTCTGTTTAACTACTGCTCATATCACTGTTTTAAAGGTACAAAGAGTTGCAGTTGGCCTGAAAGATCTGCCTTTGAGGTACATTAATTAGCTTTTTGGGGAAGGAACTGTCACTTACTATGTCTTTGCCCAACACCTAGCACAGTGGGGTCTCAACCTGGTTGGCCTCTAGGTGCTACTCCAATATAAATATTGATGATGAGGATAATAAGAGCAGTGGTACATGAGTGTGTGTCTAGCTGTAAGTAATTAAACCAAATTAGCATAGGTGGCAGAGAACATGAAGACAAGCTATTCTGGTGGACCCTATGCAGCTGTCATGGGTGATGTCAGCAACACTTTTTGGGTTTTGGTGGTAAAACATGAGGAAAAATTTCTTTAAAAATTCTTATTTTTCTCTTAAGAAATCCTTTCCCCCCCTTCAAAATAGACCCTCCATGGCCAAAAATTACTTTCAAGTTGAAATGAGTTTATCTCTTTTTACAGTGCAGGTTGCTTTGCAGTGAAGTCTTCATGGAAAATATGAAAAAATGGTCACCTCACAGCTTTAATCATATTTGTAGCATTTACCCCCCATAAGTCCCAGTCTGAGCATCCAAAGTGGGATTTGGATATCCTATATAGATGCTCACATATGAACACTGGGCTTCTGATCTTAACAGTTTGATTCCTTATTTTACATGATAGAGGTTTCGTCTGATTAACATTCCCTATCACTATGGAAAATAAAGGTGAAAAATCAAAGAACATAATGAAGAGGTAAAAATGCTTTGCCAATAAATAGTCTCTTAACTGTTTTCTTGTTATGAGCTTCCTCTCCTCTGGTTCACTCTTCAGAGCAAATAAAACAGCTCTGTGTGTTTGTACATATGTACTGTGGCTGGGTTGTAGTTGTTGTACAAATAGGAAATTCAGACCATTGTTCCTAAGGCTGCAAACCTGGATCAGTTTATAATTTTTGTAATGTTGTACATGCTAATATCAGACCAACTGAAATTCAGCACTTAGCTGAGTTTTATATCTTATTCATCCCCTTATCTTAAAGCAAAATTCAGGGCTTGTGAACTCAGGTGAATCAAAGCTGAAGAAAATGTCCTCACAAAACTGAGATTTGCAAGTGACTATTTAATATTCTCCTTGCCTCATTCCTATAGGAATTTAGTTGGATAGGTTTCTGTGTAGCCTCCTCTGTTAGTCTGATTTTACATGGTCACTTGTATGTGTAACTTGCTGAGATTTCCAGATTATTCTTTTAAGAAAGTGATACTCTATACTGCCTTTTATTAAACCCTATTCTTCAGTTTGTCACAAAGCCATCAGCATGACTGAAAATGAAACCTGAGTACATAGTGGATGGCAGGAAACTCAGGGGCTTTGAGAACAATGCTTATTCTCTTCCCCCTCCCCCCTGAATGGCTCACCTTCATAGATTATAAAGCCAGAAGGGACCGTTGTGATCATCTAATCGGACCTCCTGCATAACACAAGCCATAGGATTTCCCTGAATTAATACCTGTGTGAACTAACATATATCTTTTAGAAGTCAACTTCTCACTTCCCAGTATATGAAAGGGTCTCCCATGACACCTATAGACCTTTCATAATGGACAAATTCTTCCAATGATATAGACAAATTGAGTTTTCCTGGGTGGTGCTACACCACTCAGAGCTGATAACGGAAGACCCCAGAACTGTGAGATTACTTTTGCACTTTGATGTTCCAGGAACTTGTGCATCTTCTGCTTTATGAGATATACTTGGCCTAGGGGAGCTAAGTGGAAGGATGAGGGAGAAGAGGAGGTGCATAATGGTATGGCCTCCAGCACTATTATTTATGACAGTATCCTTCCAGCAATCTGTGCCTGCATAGGGTGAAAGCATGGTTTCAATTCTGCCCTTGAAACATGGATTAAGCAATGTTGCTAATACATATTTGTCCCTGCGGCTGTCAAACATTTCACTGATACCAGACTCTGTAGACAGCTTAATAGCTAGGTCTTCTGTCAATGTTACTGCAGCAGTGTCTCCTTTGCTTTAAGATGCTGTTCAGATTTATTCAAGCAATAGGTGTAGCCTGATACTTAGTAAATAGAAGCACCTGGCTGTATACCGGTATCATCACCATTAGCTGACATCCCAAGTGACCAGACGAAATAGACTCTGGAAACCAAGTGCTAAGAAGAATCCAGTGAGTGGAAGTTGGAAAGATCATCTGTCCCATTCCTATTTTATGCCTTCAAACAGAGTTACATGCACAACACGTTATTGTTCTAGAAGTCTCTGAACAGTAAGTACCATCCCTAGAAGTTGGAAACCTGTGTATCCAACAGTGTTTGGACAAATGGTTTTATTATTGCTGTTGGCACTGGGTTTTACTACCATCAATTTAATAGCTAAAGTGTCCCTGGATTTTACATACCACTGCTAACAGAATTCCATTTCTCTGGTTGTTATGCTGAAATATTTTGTGCAAAGGTAAGCAGTGGAAAGTGTAGTGGTATGTGTCTGTACACGACCACAATCCTTTGACACCTACTAAATTTCTGGGTACTATTGACTGATTAAATTATTCCAGGCCGCGGCATTTCAGTTCATATACATGTGGGAAGGGTGGACAATATTTGGATCTGCAATGCTGTCATAATTTCCATAATTGCCACATGTTGTTAAGGGATATAAAAACCTAGCTGATTGACTGCTTCACTTCCTCTTTATTAGCTTCAGCTTCCTAACCAGCTAGCTCCTTCAGGACTACTTCCCACTGGAACTGCTGTTTTATTTCTTAAAAGGTTTTTAACTAGTGATGGGAGAAACATCCCAAACACAGCCCAAATCCCCCCCAAATCAAAAGTTCAGAGAATAACCCCCATAGAGGTCTCTTTGTTCAGCTAACTCAAAATCCATGGTGGCATCTTAGCATATCTAATTGTCATGATGAGCTGGACGCCATCTCTAAAACATATGCCCTTTGTGGTTTCTCTTGGCTCATGGTGCTTTTTTGGATGCTTCCCACCTGGGGAAGCTCCATGTTATTGTCGTATTCGAACTAGCATCCAACCTCACCAAGTGGAGAAGTCTTGAATAAATTTAAGAAGAGCATCCACACTTTTGGGAGATTATTTAAACTGTAACCCTTCTGCCCCTCTGAGTTGGCAGCAACAAGGGCCGGGTTCAGTGTCTAGGGGTTCCGTTTCAATAACGCAATGCAAAACCGGCTCGAGCCCCCACCCAGTGACCTGGGACAATTACATACCACCCCCTGGGCGCCTCTAGGAGGCAATACTTCCCCTCTCGCAAGCACGGAGTCTGAGTGTAGCAAAAGCCTTTTAATAAAGGAGGGAAACAATGCGGCATTATCTTGGGGAAACACCACAAACAGGATTCATAACACAAACCATGAGCAAAAGACCCACCTCGAAGTAAGTTTGGCAGTGTCCTTTTCCCCTCAGGGTCTTAAGTCCAATCACCCCAAAGTCCAACAACCCAAAAAGTCTCTGTCCCTGGTCAGTGCCGCCCCAGAGTTCAAAAGTTTATCTGCAGAGTTTTACCCCCCCCCCAGCCTGGGTGGAAATGGGGGGGGGCACACGGGATGTTAAGGGGCACCTTACGTGGTCCGAGGCCAACTGCCCCACCTCTCCGTGGAGTTCTGCTGCAGCCTTCACCACGAATGGCTCCGCTCTACCAGCCGTGCCGCGCCGCTCCACTCCTCCAGCCATCCCCACAAACTGCTCTGCTCCGCTCGCTGTTCTATGGACCGCTCCAATTGTCCCACAAACTGCTCGGCTCTGCCAGCCACTCCACTCCACCAGCCGTCCCATGAACCGCTCCAGCTGCCCCCGCAAACTGCTCCACTCTGCCGGCTGCTTAGCAATATATTTTCAGGCTCCCCCACTAGCTAACACAGCACTCAGTGATCTCAGCTCAGCAATTTTAGCTCTTTTAGTGATTTCAGCTTGTAGTAGGGGAGCCCCAGAGCTGGTGCACCATTGGCCCAAAGTGAATTCAGCCCAGTAATCTCTAGCTAGACTCCTAATGGAAGCAAAATTAGCTCTGCTATTCAACCGTGGAGAGAGAAGATAGTGCAATTGGTGTTCCAGGCCCTCAAAAGGGGCCCATACTATGAGGTACACATACCTGTCCCCAACCTCTCTCAATTCACTGGGTTTCGAAATCCATGTCCCTTGTCTAGCGAATGCTACTTAGGTGATGGTGATACCCTCTGTCATAAAACAGTTTCATTGTCCTTGATTCACATAATCAGGGTAACGACACTTTATTCCTCCTGTCCCAATAACAGAAACTGGGGATCACACAGCAGCCAAAGTGACCATTTTGGGCTGCTCTGGGCTCATGCTAGGCGGCGTGGGTGTGCCTATGCAAACAAGATCAGCCCTTGAAGTTCTTTTCCACACTCGCCACAATTCACCACCAGATGTCAGGGTAGAGCTCATCCTGACTCTGCTTACAAAACTGAGAACCAAGCACTCGGATCTTTTCAGAGTTCTTTCCCCCATGGTTGTGGATTTCTGTCTCCCATTGATAATGACAGCAAGGCTTAATGCTTTAATTTATTCACCATAAAACATATTTGGATCATTCTTTAATAGAATTCATACCATATGCTGTTCTTTTTCTGCATATTGAATTCTCCAAAGCATTTTGGGATACATTACCTATGATACATTGTGATGGGGCATCTGCCCCACACTGGCCTGTGAGGGGTTAATAGAACCCTAGGGAAGCTGCGCAGGAGGTAGCCAATTATAGAGGGGCTGCAACGAGCAGCCATTCAGGACTGGGCTGGCCCATATTAGAAGGGCAGCAGAGATTGAGGAGGGAGAAGGACTAGCTGCCTTGCATGCTGAAGGCAGCAAGCACCCTGGAAGAGCAGTGCTGCAGGCAGAGACCCAGGGAGCTAATCGCAGCTCCGGTTCCACTGCAGGGATCTGGCTGAGGCCCTGAGGCAAGGGCAAAGAGGGTGCTGGGGCCGCAGGGAAGTGGCTGGTGGAAATCTACCTAGGAGTTGGAGGGGACGCAGCAAGTGGCGGCCATATACAGGGTCCCTGGGCCAGGACCCGGAGTAGTGGGCGGGCCCGGGTCCCCCCCGCACTCGCCACTGAAGAAGTGGCTAGACACTGGGCTGCAGTTGACACTGAGGGAAGTGGCTGGGCAGCAGACTGCAGTTTCCCCGGAAAGGGGGAGCACAGAGTGTGGCACAGCCAAGGGCTGTGTCTGGAAGAGGATGCTGTGGTCCATGGAGTGCCACTGGTCCCGGAGCAGAAGTGACGGTGGACAAGACACCACTGAGAGTCGGTGTACCAACCTGTGGAGCTGATCCACAAGATGACCAGCAGGAGGTGCTAGCATGGTAAGTCGTACCCTGTCACATACGTATTACACAAATTAAAGTTGTAGTGCAGGGATTGGCAACCTTTGGCATGCGGCTCGCCAGGATAAGCCTCCTGGTGGGCCGGGCCGGTTTGTTTACCTGCCGCGTCCGCAGGTTCGGCCAACTGCGGCTCCCACTGGCCGCGGTTCGCTGTCCCAGGCCAATGGGGCTGCGGGAAGTGGCGCAGGCCGAGGGATGTGCTGGTCGCAGCTTCTTGCAGCCCCCATTGGCCTGGCACGGCAAACTGTGGCCAGTGAGAGCCACGATCGGCCGAACCTGCGGACGCGGCAGGTAAACAAACTGGCCCGGCCTGCCAGGGTGCTTACCCTGGCAAGCCATGTGCCAAAGGTTGCCAATCCCTGTTGTAGTGTATTTCAAATTTTTTAAGATTCCCTCATCAGTAATAGTCACATGAGCAATGATGCCTTGATAAATATTTGGGTGGTAGATCCGGTAAGTTGCTTGGTGTCTTTTTTTTTTTTTTTTTTTTTTTTAAAGTTTCCCGGGTTTTCCAAACCCCCTTTTTACAAAAATCCGCATTTACGGAAGAAGTTCCATAAGCTAGAAATATGTTGGGTTTTTTTGCGTAATGGTCGGGTATACATTTCTGACTTACACAAAATTCGAGTTACGAAAGGCGTTCCGTAAAGGAACGCTTGCATAAGTCGGGGAGCGTCTGTAGTTTTAGACTCGTTCTTGTCTCCAAGGACTTGAAAAACTTAGCCCTGACCTACATTTCAGATTGTATCTCTATTGTGTTCCACTTTGCCCACTTCCCCTTGCCAACAATGCTAGCTTTAATGCCATCTTAGACTCTATCTTTGTCTATGCTGGCACACATACTTGAGTACTGTATGTGTACCGTGTACATGCTCATGCTTGCGCTCCATACCTGAATGTTCACATTATGCCGTGCTGGTCGGGGGTATAACCAGGTATGCTGGAGCAATTTGTATAGTGGGGGTGCTGAGAGCCATTGAACCAAACTGTAAACTCTTCATATATTGGAAAGCACTTCAAGCCAGGGGGTGCTGCAGCACCCTGCACATCTAGTGCCATCGCCTATGAGTATAACACTGTCCACACTGCTGCTGCTGTTACGTGAAATTAGCACTACCATTTCAGGGTATACCAGGGTTCTGTGTAGATGGGGAGACATTCTAGGAACCACTTTGCTGTGTTGCTTGTATTGTTTCACACATTTGCAGATTTCAGTTCCCAATCACAACACCCATCACTGTTATTCCCTGACAAACTGAGTGGAAGATATGGAGCAATGGCAATGATTTGGTTCCCCTCCTTATTGAGGGACAAGTGGTCATGCAGTGGAGTATATGATCAGCAAGATGCTGGATGGAATTGGGGCAGAATTTTTGGAGAAATTGAAGATGGCTGATCTTGAGGGTCATTGACAACTCATTCAGCATGCATGGTACAGATATAATGAATGCCAGAATTGTCAGGGTATACCCTTGAGTGGACTGTTGCTTATAGTGTAGGAGCACCAGCATGGTGTGGAGGGATTATATTGTTTTGGAAACCTGGGATGATGAGCAATGGCTTCAGAACTTCCAAATGAGGAAACAGACCTTCATAGGATTGTGTGAGAGGCTTACACCAATCCTCCAGTGGCAGAATATTTGATTCAGGGGAGCCATACCACTATTGCCCTATGCAAGCTGGCAGCATGAGGCCACTATAGGTCCATTGCAAACCACTTGGGGGTTTGAAGCTCACTGTTGTGGTTGTGGTTGTACAGGATTGTGAAGAAATTAATGCTGTGATCTCCCTGTGGGTGGTTGCCATAAGAAAAGCTTCAGAAATACTAGCTGGATTTGCGAGGATGGGATTTACAAACTGCACAGGGGCTATCAATGGCATCCATATCCCAATACTTTACCCATCTCAAGGGGCAAGTGAGTCTGTGAAATGAAAAGTTTACTACTCAGTCATTCTGCAAGGCTTAGTGGAACACAAATGTGGATTCACGAATACAAATGTGAGCAACACTGGAAAGGTTCATGTCACCAGACTGCTGAGGAGATCAGGATTGTACTTGAAAGGGGAAAAAGGGACTTTTCTGTTCTGTATGGTGTTTCTTTGCCAACTGTTGTATAGAGGAACATCGCCTACCCACTTCTGCCTTGGCTCATGAAACCATACCCAATGTCAAAGACCCTGGAAAAAGTCAATTCAACTACAAGCTAAGTAGCTGCAGAATGGTCATGGAGTGCACATTTGGTAGGCCAAAAACTTATTGGCACTGCCTACACACCTATCTGGATGTTAATGTAGCAAATCCCCTTCATATAATCGTCATCTGATGTGCACTCCATAACATTTCTGAGGTTAAAGGGGAGTACTTCTGTCCCAAGTAGGCTCAGGACAAGTCTGGTTTATAAATTCTGCACAGGCGGATGGATCCTACCCACGTGTACACTGGTCCCGGTTCTGACCAGGCAAGGGAAATCAGGGATGCCATATGTGCATATATCTTGGCAGAGCAGGGGGGCAGAGGATGACATCCTCCTGTGCCAAGGGGCACTTTCATACCCTGAATTGCTGCTGGAAATGCACATAAGGGAACATTGGCACATACTTGTGGTACTAAGTAGCTTTTTGAGGGTTTTGTTCCCCTGTATCCGATTAGCTCTTTAATGTGTGCAGTGTCACAGAGACAAAGACAATTATAACAGGGCATCTCCACTGGTTTATCACCTTAGGGTTGAGTTTCAGCTGTCGAGGGCGGCAGATGAGTTGTAATGCAGCCATTGTGCAATGTTTTTGTCTTCACCATTTGCACATACTTGCTTACAGACCACTGTTACTGGGAGCACTCAATCTTTCTTAATGACCTTATGAAGATTTGCTTGGGTGAGGGAGGTAGATATGCAGCCATTTTTTAAAAAAAATTCTTTGTGGCAGTGCTAACTTCACTTACTGGCTGTTATAGAGCACTAATCCCTTCTACCATTGAAACTGGTTAAGGTTTTTTTGGGAGGGATGAAGGGCTGTTTATGCAGAGGGTAGTGGCAGATGCTGTCATTGTCCGCATTATTATTGGAACCGTTTTAATTTCTGCATGTGAACTAAAGCCATAAACACGTTCATCTACCCCTTTTCTGTGTTTTAAAGTTCTGCTGCATTGAAAACTAGCAGTGCTTTGTGTACGCACTGTGATAGACCCAGGCCAGTTGGGTACAGCAAAGTAGTATAAGGCAGATATAATGGCCATTGGATTAGCAGTTTTCTGTTCTCTGACTGACCAGAGCAGGGGCTGCTCCAGACTAATGAGAACACCTGACTCCAATTAACCTGCAAAGAGTCAGATGAAGCCATTAAGGTAATGTGAACATCTGACTCTAATTAAGGCCCTTTTTGATACTATAAAAGGGCTTACTCCAGTCAGGCTGAAGAGACCCAGGGAGCTAGAGGAGAGGAAGTGCGGCTGAAGGGCTGGTTAATGAAGACATCCTCAAGCCATCGGTAAGGGAGCCCTAAGGTAAGGGTGAAGAAGAGAGAAGCAGGAGAGCTGTGGGGAAGTGGCCCAGGGAAATGTAGCAACTCTGGCAGTGAAAGGTCGGCTGCCAACAGCTACTGCCATTAGGGTCCCTGGGCTGGAACCCGGAGTAGAGGGCGAGCCTGGGTTCCCCCCAACCTACCACTACAGAAACACCTCCTGGGAGGGGAAGTCAAGCCCCTGTCAGGACAGGAGGCTAAACTGTCCTGAAATAAGCCCCTAGGGACCACAGAGACTGTGGGAATTCTCTCACCAACCTCCTTGCTGGCTTATGATGAAAAGGGCTCAGTAGACTCTAACCCTGGCCCTTGAGAGAGAAGGGCTACGTGGAGGGTCGCAGTGAGCCACTGAGGCTAGCATATACCTCCTAGAAGCACGGGACCCATGGGGACAAGGTCGGAGCTCTGCCACAGCACATAATACTAACTGCATTTTCCCCATCCCTCCCACATATCTTTGGGACTTTGGATAGTTTTGAACCTGGTGAGTGGGGGACAGACAGAAAAGGGTTTGCAGAGTCATGGCACCAGACAGTTGTACACCATTCCATTTCATGTGCTATGAATGGGTCCAATCCCAAATTTGAAAACATCTTCAGTGCATCATATTTAGGAAGGAGGGGGTCACACACAAACCAAGGAAATGATAACATTTATTACAAGTATGACATGGAATGTGTAATCGAAATATTTTTTTAAAAGAAAAGGTCAACCAAAAATCTATAAAACATTAAGGAAATGCCACTGTGAACGCTGGCTCAATATTAATGTTTCTACACCCATCTCCTTGTCCTCCTCTTGACATGGGGGGACTGACAGGGGAAAATCATTCTTGGGGAAAACTTGGGATGTCATCTATGTGGGTCTTGGGGAGCAGGCACTTGGTGAGGTTCCAGGACTTCCGCAGGCTCAACATTCCCCTCCTGGGTGCTCGGGGGGGGGGGGGGGGGGGGTTCTCCCTGTGAGGAGTTTTGGATACTGATGGAGGGTGAAGTCCTGGGAGTCCTGCAGGCTCCATGTTCTCCTCCCTGTCTCTCAGGGAGTGGGGTGTGTATCCTTGAAAGAAGATCCTCCAGCTCAGCAGCACCCTGGGTGGCAGCCGGAGGAGGAGGTGGCAGTTCATGAATGAATGCAGTAGCCATGGCAGCAGATGGACCCTGAACTCAGTTCAATGAGCCTCTCTATTAGATAATGCTCCCATTCCCTATGACATGCCTCCTACTTCATGAACCGGTTCATCGGTGTCTCCTGTTGCTGAAGAGTCTGCTCCTCCTTTGTCCTGAGGAATTCAAACTACTCCTGATTTCTCTTGTCCATCCAGCTCTTCCACGGTCCTTCTCCAACTGCCTCTGCTGTCTCTGGGATACTGCTCCTACCCTATCTATCTATCTATCTATCTATCTATCTATCTATCTATCTATCTATCTATCTATCTATCTATCTATCTTCCCTTGGAAAGAAGCCAAGAAATCCCCCCATGTAACAAAACTTTGTCAGAGAAGGCCACAATTTTGATACTTTTCAGCATTCCAGGAATGCAGTCATTAAACTATCCTTGGTTCTCAGACTTCTTTTGCAGCCCATGAAGAAGGAGCAGAGACTCGTAATGGTAAGGAAATGTTTAATGTTTAAAAATGTCTTAAGGGATGTATTTGGGGGGAGGCAGTTCCTTTGAGGGGCTGTGTTAACCAGTTTGCAATATCTTCTTTAAAGGCTGGCCATTATTTGGAGAACATAGCAGTTGTCTTGGTACCAGAGTGGAAAAGAGAGGTGTCTTTCCAGTCCTGTAGAGAAGATCCAGTAATCTATATCAGAGAGTTGATTCTGCTAATGGACACGTCTCTACATATTGCTGAATAGAGGGTTTGGTCAGCTATGAAGATAGACCAAACAGATTTGCACAGCTGTTGAACCTCAAGACCCAGCTGGAGTTTCTGCTACACCTGAAATTTGCTGAAATATGCTTACAGGATTGGAAGCTGACTACATTCTCAGCTTGCATATGGAGTTTCCATGCAAACGGAACCAGATCTTCCGCCTCACAGCAGCATTACCTGGCCCTTCTGCCTGCCTAACAACAATGAAATGGACAGGGAAAAAGACACACAAGACCACTGTATTTGGTTCCCTGAAGTTTCAGATCAGCATCACAAGTCCTTCTCCTCTCTACTGCAAAGGGACATGCCATTGGTTAGCCAACCACCCAGACAACATCCTTTTCCCACCCCTGTTTCCCCCAGGTTGTGCAGCATGGCTCAGTGTGGGGAGAGGCCAGACACCAGGGACAGGGATGGTAAAATAATTGTCAGCGTCCAAGGGAGAAAGGAATGCTGTGACTAACATTTCCTCAGACGACCAAAGCATTCTACAACTATGTTCTGTTCCCTTCCTCTTCCTGGACCTAACCCTCCATCTCCAACTCTGCCCCTGCCTTCTGCATGCCTCCTTCTTGTAAGGGGACAGTAAGATCAGGGGGTTGGGAGAAGCGCTGAAATTACATAATCTTCCAAGGGAAAAAAGACAGATGTTACTAACTTTAGACAACCAGCTATACATTTCTATAACTGTCCTGTCCCCAACTGGGACCTTTCTTCCCCTGGTCCAGGCATCTCTGGGATTGTCGCTGCCTGATTGCTGGCAGACACAGGGGCACAATGATTTTTTGTTAATAAGCTGTTTTTACGACACAGCTTTAGCCAAATGCATCATAGTGGTTTATCAGAAATCAATAATATAATCTGATTTAGAACTGTCTTGTTTGGAGACCATTTTGCGATGGAGCAGAGTGGGGGCTGGATGGATGGGGGAAAGTTAGAGGAGTTTGGTGGGGGGTGGGGGTGTGACAACGCCGTGGCTTCAGCACCAAAGTTCAAACAGACAGGGTGATGCGTGGCATATTATCCAGGGAGGGAAAAATCAGTGCACAGTAATTCTGATCTCCTTGATCTTAAAATCAGGAATTTAACACTAGAGCAAGAGGGGATATTGGCAGGGAGTGGTGTGTGTGTGTGTGTGTGTGTGTGTGAGAGAGAGAGAGGGAGAGGGGGCACTGTAACTTACCAGTGGCTCAGGGTCCTTGAGTTCATCAGAAGGGGCTTCCTCAACCGGCACCTCTAGATAAACATGCTGAATCATATGCTCCTCATCCTCTGGGTCTTCTGGGGCATCATTCACAGTTCCTGTAGCCTCCTCACCCGGGCTGCCATCAGCATCCTATTGGACAATGAAGCATGAGCCACTTCAGCTTTGTACCAGGAGCCCTTGACAGCACCTAGTCAAGCTTCTTGTAGAAGGGGCCCGGAGGATGAGCCATCCCAGCACTGGGCCAGAGTCTGTTGAACGCCTCTGAAATTACCCAGTACAAGTGTATGTTTCTGCTGCTCTGGGGGGAGTCATGGAGGACTGTGTCCTCTGACCCAGACTGACCAGCACCAGGGTGTGGTCGGTGGGCCAGTCGGCTGCCCTCGGAGCAGAATCCATGATCACTCGTATTGATCTGTAAAGTGTGCAGCAGAAATCTGTTCAGATGTGGTCAGTGCAGCTCACTACTACCGCTGACAATGGGGGGTAGGGACCTTTTTAGATTAAATAAGAGTTAGGAAGAAAAGCATTCATTGCCTTGTGGGAATGTAGGGGATGGACTATTGAAACCTGGGACTTGTAGAATCGCTAGTGTAGATGTACCCTTAGTGTCCTCTCCCACTCCTACATTCTTGCCTTGCTTCATACTGCCCTCTCCTCATCTAATGACCTATCAGTACCAGGCACATCCTTCCAAAAAATCCCCTTTCTTCCTTGAGGATCTTACATGGGGGGGAAAAATCCATTGTGACAGAATAGATGTGTAATATGTGGAAATATAATATTTTTATTTTCTTTCTCTCTCAAATATAAGGGAACTTCTTCCTCAGGATATTTGAGTTTTACCTGCCGCATCCGCAGGTTCGACCGATCATGGCTCCCACTGGCCACGGTTCGCCGCTCCAGGCCAATGGGGGTGGCGGGAAGAGGCGGCCAGCACATCCCTCGGCCCGTGCCGCTTCCGGCAGCCCCCATTGGCCTGGGACGGCGAACCGCGGCCAGTGGGAGCTGTGATCAGCCGAACCTGTGGACGCGGCAGGTAAACAAATCGGCCCGCCCTGCCAGGGTGCTTACCCTGGCAAGCTGCATGCCAAAGGTTGCCGATCCCTGAACTAGTACCTAAAACTCTCACAACATACTAATTCTAAAAATAAGATTTTAACTTATTGAAAACTGATTTTGAAATTGCATTATTTCACCCGAAGTTTTAAACTTGGGTTTCTGAAGAAAGACCTTTCTCCCTTTCCACCAAAAAACAATATGGTCCCTTTGACATGATATCTCTGTGTCACTCATGGTCTCTAGCTCTTTCCTTTATGCAAATTCAGATCTGCAAGATGGGTATTCTGAAGTGTCAGCTGTATATAATGTGAGCTTTTTTGTAGATCAAATAACATTTGTATTCTGCTTGATAATTGTCCTGCACTGTCTAATGCCCATGAAGCTGTAGGACCAAATTTGGTTTTCTCAGGCTTTTCTGTGGAAGAGGATAAGTGTTGAACGGGGATTTTTGAGCTAAAGGCTTTGTTGGCATTGAGTCAATTTGTAAATGGTTATTTTAATAGAATTATTATTTTTAAATTTTGTATATGTACAAAGACTTTTGATTTGCACATTTGAAAATATAACTAAATTCTGTCTTTAGACATGAAGATACATTTGCTGAGGTCAAAAGGAGTTGTTTTGCGTTCATCTGAGAGCAACATTTTGTTCCCAGATTGTAACTTAAACATATTTTTTATCTGAAGTACGATGTTGCAAGGGCTGGTATGAGATTTATTGTGATGTATTAAACCATCTGTTCCCAAGGTCTGTGCTTCAGAGTCCAGTACTAGCCAATACGTGTGCTGCTGAGTTTCTGAATCTCAGAACTCTTTTTGCCATTCTAACTCAGAAGGAATAGAAATATCCCTAAGGTTTTGTTCACTTGGAAAGCAGATACACCAGTGAAGTCATGAATCGGCTGGAGTGGAGTTCAGCAGCAGGGAAGCTTATGGTTGATGTGTATATTATTTTTAATTCCTGGCCAGAGTCCTGATAGCCAACGACTAGAATTACATAGTTAGGACTACAATATCTTGCTATAGTATTTCTAAGGGTATGTCTATACTAGCCGCTGGATTGGCGGGCGGGGGTCAATTTATCCTGTCTAGTCTAGATGTGATAAATTGATCCCTGAGCGCTCTCCCGTTGACTCCTGTACTCCACCGGTGCAAGAGGCACAGGCGGAGTCGATGGGGGAGCGGCAGCAGTCGACTCACCGCGGTGAGTAGATCTAAGTACGTCGACCTGTGTACGTCGACCTTAGATCGATTTCCCCCCCCCCCCCGCCAAGTGTAGACCAGGCCTAAGACTCAGCAGCTGAGGGGGCAAAGAATGTGCCTATGGCAGGGGGGAACTGCAACAAACCTTCTTCTACTGCAGTAATTTTTTTTAGCTTACATACTTCATAAAATCCAATTGCATTTTATCAACTCCCTCCCCCGCAATTTACAATCTTATGTACATGTTGATAATAGCAAAATAGAATGTGCCAGAGGCTTAGGTGTTTTGTGACAGGTTGTGAAGCAAAAAATTGAATTGGAGGTAAGTTTATTCCTAAAGGAAAAGGGCAAGTGTCAAGAAGCACATCCATGTGCTGCTCCGTTGGGATCCTGGGAGAGAACCCTTGAAAGTCAGCCCTGCCTGGCTCCTTTGGTTCTGACTATGCAAATCCGAAGGTCCCATAATAATCAAGAAGGAAGAATATGTGTGTTATGCTTTCAGACAGACTCCTGTATCTGTTGAATTCCCTCCTGCCACCCTGTCCTGTGCACCTGGCACAGTAAAACCAATGACTTTGATCTTGGTTCCAAACAGGAATAAGTCCTATGCACTGACTCATTATTCATAATCGGAATGAGGTCATCTAGTCCATCTTCTTCCCTCAATCTCTCATTTACTTTTCTCTCAATCTTTCCTCCCCTTTGATGTAAATTGACTCTTACTTAAAAAAAATAGAAAGAAAGGAAGAGTCCCAGTGGTAAGCCCTCCAATTCCATGGCATCTTTGCCTTGCACATTCCTATGGTGGTGTGCTTCAGGCTTAAATGCTGCAGGCAAAGGATATGTTCTGGAGTGTTTGTTTAAGAAGAGTTGCTCTGTCTTCCGTGGTGCACCGGGCCTCTCTAGAGTTGGGCACCAGGCATACACATCTGCCAGAGCAGCCTGAGGTAGAAGGCTGGCAGAGAGAAGCTCCTTTTTCTAAAAGGGTAGTAGGGAGGGGAAGAAACACCTGGGTAGAGAAAAGAGAGTAGGGTTAAGAGATTATTCAGAGAGGCATCTCAAGCACAGCTGTACTCTCCCTTAAATTAGACCCATAACAACCCTTAGGCGAATCTAGAAATCATGGGCTAGGTCCTCAGTTGGTGTAAACTGGCATAGAGCATCAGACCTCTTTGGAGCGATTTATACCAGCTGAGGATCTGGGCCTATGACTTTGAGATCCTTCCTGATATATTTTCTTTAAAGTAGCAGATTCATTCCTTACTGGTGCAGGGAGTCACACAGCACCTGGCCCAACATAGGGATCTTCACTCTGGGGAAGGGAGGCCTGATTTTTCCACTACTTCTCCAAATGTGGGATGTGTTCCTTTGGAGGGCAACTTTAAATTATGTTGGGATGGCCCATGGAAGCTCTGCCACCAATAGTTGATGAGAGGATGTGCTCAAGCAGCACAGAGTGGACAAATTAATCAGAAAAGGCCAGTGGAGAATTCCCCTGGCATTCCGGGAAAGCTTGGCAGACACAAAACCAGCATAGAGGGGTGTTTGGGAAGGACAGGGCTAGTATCCAGGGGTTGGTCAGAGGCATGGTGGAGCAGAGCTCCTCTATACTAGTGCTCCAGTGGTGTAATATCGCTGAGGGAGCTAAGGAGCAGCTGTAACTTAGCTTTCACTAGGGTCAGGAAGTGCAGGATCAGGGAGTTATAACTGATTTACTTGCTATATCCCACCCTGAACCTGTGGGTCTGCTCGGGTAAGCCAACAACCCAGCCCTACAGTGCTGGAAGCTTTAAGTAAGTCTGTATGTGCCAACACTCCAAAAGTACAGTACAGCAGAATAACAAGTTAATATAAAAATAGATTGACAAGAAGGCTCAAATGCACATATTAAGTGTTAGCTGTAATTTAATCATGCTTACAGCTGACACACTGAAATTCTGTGGATAAAAAACCCTGTTCATAATTAATCACAGCACTTGAGGGTCTATGA
Source organism: Terrapene triunguis (assembly GCF_002925995.2). Taxonomy (NCBI): domain Eukaryota; kingdom Metazoa; phylum Chordata; order Testudines; family Emydidae; genus Terrapene; species Terrapene triunguis. The sequence continues at coordinate 16,121,303 of NW_020664409.1, forward strand.
GGATTTAGAAAAATTCATGGGTGTTGGAAAGTGGGGAGAGGCACAGGATTGGGATGAGCACATTTCACTGTTTTGTGGGGCTTCAAGAACAGGCCTGTAAGATATGCAAAGAGAGTGAAATTCCTCCCGGTGCTAAGGGTTGCAGAAGAGACTATTCCACACAAGTCCCATTGGAGGCCCATATTAAGGACATAGTGGTATATGGTACCTTGGGTGGGTCCTCTGCATTGGGTGATTTCTTCCCAGACTGACTTCAGACACATGTTTGCACAGCTTTTACAGTTGTGTATGAGCCTCACAATTCTGAGTGGCCTGGAGAAGAAGCCAAGAGAAATCTATTCCATATGCTGGAAACTGAAGAATGAGTTACAGAAGTTTCATCATCCCCAGCCTGCAGTCAAATTGTAATGGAAGAAAACACCGGAGAGGTACTGTATTCGAACTCCACAAATTTGTTTATGCTAAGAATCTATGAAATAGTTTACAGAATTGACACAACGCAAAAATACAGTGTTGGAAGTTTAACACAACACTGAGGCCTGGTCTACACAAGGGGGCTGAAGTCGACGTACTCAGATCTACTCACTGCGATGCCTTCACTGCGGTGAGTCGACTGCTGCCGCTCCCCCGTCGACTCCGCCTGTGCCTCTTGCACCTGTGGAGTACAGAAGTCGACGGGAGAGCGCTCGGGGGTCGATTTATCGCGTCTAGACTAGACGTGATAAATTGACCCCCTCTGGATAGATCGCTCCCCGCCGATCTGGCGGGTAGTATAGACATATCCTGAGATGAACCAGACTTGAATACACACCTCTTAGGGCACAAAGGAGTTTCTCTTCCCTCTTGAACTGTCTCTTTGATTGCACAAAGAGAGTGTGTCAAGCAGGACTGCCTTAGAAATGAGTGAGAGATCCTGAGAGCATCTCCAAGATTTCCCAGGGTATCTCCCTGACAAGTATATTGTCTGCATAACTGAATTGGGTCTGCTTGTGCTGCTTAAGGAATAATGTCCTCTGATATAGTCTTTATCCTCAATCTCTTAGAAGTAAGGAATATTACAACAATAATATGAAATGTTTTAAATATTACCATGACTACTAGCTATAAAATTCTAGAGAAAATAGATTGCAAAACAAATGTTATACATGCAATTATTAGATAATTTCTGGAAAGTGGACTTCGAACATACAATCACAGCAAAACTGTTGCTATTCATATGCAGATGTTCAATGTAAGTTGAGCTTTATTCAGAGGGTTTTTTCCCCCTGCATTTTGTATTGGTGCTACTTTGTTAGTTTGGCTAGCAGCCTGGAATTATTCTTCAGGTGCCTGTGCATAGTAAAATTGGGATTGATATTTTTCATAAGCACAAATTAAGGCTTCCATCTCCAGTAGCACTGGATACTGCAGTGAATCAAGGTAACATTACATCAGTGCTAACGTTGGCTTTGCCCTGTAAAATATTTCATTTGCATTCTCTAGTTTAAAAGGTAGCAATTCTGAGTGATGGAAACGTGTACGGTACAGTCTTGGTATAATATCCAGTATATTGTGCTTTTGGGAATGAACCAGGAGCCAGGAGTGCTGACAAAATGCTTGAACACATGATCCTATATTTACAGTACAGTATCTCATTTTTAATAGAACTTATCAAGGAAAATATTCCAAACAAGGTACTCATGCCTGGCCTGATTCTTGCAGCTGTGTGAATTAGTATTCTGAGCAGATCTGTAATTTTAGATTTCTATTTTAGCTGGTTTCCCACCATGTAATTTTGTGAACTTTACTACCTAAAATCCCTCCCCTCCCCCCATTCTCTTTTTTAATATATTATTTCTGGCCTCTTGAATGATTATTCAGTATATATGGTATTGTAATTTTGAGGTGTGATCATGTAATAGCTGCCTTAGTAATCCTGTTTTGCCACTTTGACTATGAATTCACAACAGTTGTGTGTGTGTGTGTGTGTGTGTGTGTGTGTGTGTGTGTGACCGCGTGCATGAATGCGCGTGTGCACACACACAATCTCATACTACTCTGCTGTCCGTATATTTTTTAAACATTGGTTTTATAAGGGTTCCTAACCATATATTTTTTAAACATTGGTTTTATAAGGGTTCCTAGCCGCCCCTCCTTTTCCCACTCCCCAATAGAAAGCGCAAAAAATTCTCCTGGCTGTGGGAATTTCCAGTTTACAGATGGTAAATCTCTTTTGATGGTTGAAAGTGGGGGTGGGGAACATGTCAGCTTTTACATGTTGGAAGTACATAAAAATAAAGATAAGCAAGGAATGGAAGACAAAACTACACTGGCTATCAGGGTGAAGTACTGAGAACTCCCTGATAAAATGAAGCAATTCACAAAACATTTACCAGTGCTTTTAAGAACTGAGAATTTGTCAAGTGTTATGAAGCAATGAGCAGCCAGCAATAGACAGAAAATGTCTTTAAAGAAAAGTACCCTGATGCTAGCCAAAAATCTGTGCAGAAATTATTCCTGATATTATAATATTTCCTAGTGATTTGAATGTAGATTTGCTCAGATATCTATGTATCGAGGAGAAATGGCACTTTTACATTTTTACTGAGAATACTCAGACACTGAAATATCCAAAGGTTTCTCTGACTGGTGAATGCAAAAAATGATTCTGGTATCACTCCTGTGACATTGGCAGTGTCATTGTGTGAGACTCTACTGTGTCTTTATCCTGTAGATATGATTTATTACCAACCTTGTTCAATAGTCTCCCCAGAACATATCATTGCCTGCTAGTGTACTGGTGACACCCTAACTATTTACCTTCTTCAGAGGTATTATTAGAGTAAACTAGATGCACCCATATTCAGCCAGATTCTCTGGCACTGTGTGGTGTCTTTTGTTGCACTGCCAATAGATTCTGGCTGAAAACCCAGCATATCTGGCAAATGGAGGGCAACGGGATCCTTCAAGAGGTTTTGATAGCACTACCTTACTTGCAGTTAGCATAGGGCAGTGTGACCAGGGGAAAGGCGATATGGGGCATAGCTGATCCTCAGGCTGTTCTAATTTATACCAGTGGACTGGCCCTGAAAGCAGCAACTCCAGGATTGGGGGAGTGCAAGGGGGAACTGTGCTGTTTGCAGTCCTGGCTGTCTCCCACCTTTAGCATTTAATTCCACTGAGTACAGGAGTTTAAATGGAAACCTGCTTACCCATTTACCTGGACACCTGCTTCACAGCATTATGTGAGGCGATAATCTGCCATGTTAATAATGCCAAGAAGTGCCGCTGGACAAACATTAACCCTTTCAGTGCTCCGGTGAGTTACATGTCTTATCCCCATCTTGCAGTAACTAAGGAAGAGAGTTCAAGTGACTCTGCTAAAGCCACCCATCGAGTTGGTGTGAGAATCAGGATTAGCACTCATGAGTTCCTTAGCCTCATCCCAAATGTTTTCCTTTAAATCTGCCTGAAGGAGCAGTTGTCACACTTTTTACAATGAAAAACCATCAAAGTCTTTTTTGACAACTGCGATATGAAATAGTGGAGAAAATGCATAAAGATATGGTCTCACACCTAATGACCTTGCACTGAGGTGGGAATCGAAACAGCTCATTAGAGTGATTTAATGTGTCGCGTTCAAAATAATCTATGGAATGTGGTTTAGATTGACCCAAAATTGGGACACAGAAGACTGTTGGTTTGATTTTTTTTTTTTTTTTTTTTTTTTTTAGAGAAACTAAATGGAATTGTAAATTTGAAATACACTGAGGGCTAACTGTATTTAAAAACATGGGCTTTTAGATTTTATATCTATTTAGAAAATATTTTAAAGCTCTATTGCCAGCAATTCAAAATAAACAGTACTTGGATTGGCTTGCAGGCTGAAGAATGAAAAAGGTACTTTTTAAAATATGTGTAAGAAGTAGATGATAAAATTTCAGGGTATTTGTCAGCCAGAAGGTCTAGAAAAGGTACTTTTCTATTCTTCTAACTGTCTAGTTCAGGCCTCAGTCAGTTGCCTATATTTTTTTCTAGATTTGTCTTTTTTTAATATCTTCCCTCCCCCCACAACTATTCTTAAAGCAAGGAGAAAAAACCCACAAGCTGTATATTCAAGTTGACAGTGATGAAACCTTTGTTCTTTACCCTTCACGACTTTATATAAAGACACGTAAAGGATGGATTCTGTGATTTAATTTGTTCTAAAAAATGAAACAATACAAAAACTATGTCTCTGCCTTTTCCATTTGGAGTAGTTCTGAGATCCCCTTGGAGATTTTCTTGAAAGTCTCTGAAGATATATGAACCTTTCCATATGATGTGCTGCTGAATTCCTTGTCTTTCCTATAAATGTTTATACCTGCATAATTTATGCTTATTGTAGCCACCAGACTGGGTATCTAAAGATTATGGCTAGGGATTGTCAAACTTTCCAGGTAAACTCTCTTTTTTTTGATGGAAAGTTGGGTTTTTGACTAAATACTTTTTTTCTGCAAATATTTTTTTTTGTCAAAACATGAACACCCAGAAAAAATTGAAATATTTTTGCCAAAAGCCAAAATATATGAATTTAGAAACACTGATGAAGTGTCTTATGGGAATAGTAGTTTGGTTGCCTCATGTCTCCAGTCTCTTCTATGGGCCAGACTCTATGGCCTCACTACATCTCCAATGTTGCAACAGTCTCACCTAGGATGCTCTGCCTTCCCTCTCCAAGAGGGGAGACCATGGTGCATCATGGGAGATGTAGACTGACTGGGGAACCCGGCCTATAGAGGAGAATGGGAGCATGAAGCACCCAAACTGTAAGTTCTGAGGCAAAATGGCAGCATTTCTAAATGGGAATATTTCAGATTTTTGGCTGAAAATTTTCTGATTGAGCTGTATACAACTAAAATCTCTTTGAGCTAAGATTCTAATTTAATGATATTACTGTAATATATTCCTTTCCTTAATTAGTTAATCTGATGATGGTTTAACAACTTCTAATCAAGAGCACAAGTACTCTGAAAGAGAAGCTTTTAGCATAAATTCCATCTCAATGCTGACACTTCCTTCCCACAGCTATAGATTTCATTTCATCCAGAAGAGTTGGAATAGTAGGGGGGGAAATGTGAAAAGTTGGTCTTTCCTTTTACACCTTTGTCCTGAAGAACACTGAAGTGAGCTAACCAATAATAAATAATATAAAGTTTTGTCCCATGGGTCACATCTGCTAGATAGACAAATGACGTATCCAAAATTCCATTTTTTTTATGTTATGGGGGGTTGGTAACTAATGTCATTTTTTTTTAAGTTTAAGACATGAGCAATGACTTGTGATAGTAGATTTAAAGGTGAAATTGAGGCCACCATTGTTGGTGGCAATTCCTTTTATTTATATCTCCCTGGGCACTTTAAGAAGGAAGAAGGGGGGAAAATACTAATTGCAGAAGGAACAGTGGAAATCAACTCTGGAAGAGTTCAGTCTGAATAGGCTAGTTCACTGACTCAAATTACAGTTCAGCCTATAACAGAGCTAGACGCACTGGGCGACCATGGCTACTGTTGATTGAATCATCCTCAGAAGAGATGTTTACATTGCTATGGATGGTTATTATTTAAAAAAACAAGTTCTTCTCATGACATTTTGAATCAGATCTGATTAACATCGCTGAATAAACTGCCAGTTGGGATCAATCCAAGAAGTTCAAGTTTTGGGATTTTAATCTGAACTAGTTTGTGTAACATTGTATGATACAAATGTAAGAATTGCTCATGAGAAGGAACATGTCCTCAACAATGATTTGTGTCCTTATTCATTCAGTTTTTCTTTAAGAATGAGATTTAGTCAGTCATTAAATTGATAAGGTGTGACATTAGCAGTTTTGTCTGCTATATTCACCACGATTTTCCCCCTTAATCCCAATTAAATTGATCAAGTTAGCTGTACATTTTTCAGTGATATGGGATTTTTTGCAATTTAGAAAAAAAAGGCTTTACCAGTATTTATCTTTTTAAAAAAATCAATTTTTTTTTTTTTGAAAACAATAAGGTCAGGGAACTATTTCTAGTTTTCCTATTGCATACTTTAAAGCCATTCTTAAATTTGCTGCATGCTCTTTTTGGAAGCTTCCTTCTTGACACAGAATTTTGTTTCTTGAGCTCTTTCTGATTCTCTTGTTTTGTCCCTTGGTCATGGTTCCTGGAGTGGAATTGCCTTCACACACAAGTTCTGTGGGTGATATATTTATTCATAAACAGCTAAACTTTCAAAAGTTGTGTCCATTTGGGTGCCTCCATTTTTACGTGCCCAAATCTGGTCGTCTTGGGCCTCATTTTTGGAGCTGCTGAGCTGCCATAGACTTCAATTTCAGTTATGGGTGCTCTAGGCCTTTGAGAATCAGACCCAAGATATCGCAAATTGGAAACCCCAAATTAATGATCATCTGCCTTAGATTTTTTGTAATATCAATCTTTCATGCTTGGGACTTCCCAGTATTTAAAATAATAAATTGTAATTAATATTGTTATTAGTTACATACTGAACTGCTTTACAATTGCCTCAAATCACCCCCTTCTCCCCACATGTGGCATATCAGCTAATCAACTCATAATCTTTCCCTCTCCAATTGTTCTCAGGAGATGGGACATCAACGTATCTAAATGTGTTTTCAGGGAGCACATTGCAGTTCCATATTGGCAACAAATCTTCCAAATGCTGTGTCCTCTTCCATTCTGCCAATCAGGTATTGCTTTATTGGTGTGATCTGATCACTTTTAAGGAAAGGTGTGGTTCAGGTGATGAAATATTTCACTGCAAGGATTGAAACAAAGGACTCATTTATGAAGGCAGGTCAGGTTTGTTCGATTATTTGAGCTAATGATCCGTATGTGTTTGTATAAAGACCTCAGACAATGGGGTCCCAAATCTTTTTGATAACTCAGGGCACTACTCTGATACAAATACTGCATCATGATTATGCTTTCTCATTCTGTTTTTCTGTGTTCATTTAAATCTGAAAATTAGATACAAACTCACATGAACCAGAAACACTGTGAACAAAAACCGTGTAGTTCCATGAGTTCTATAGAAACCACCTCACTGGCTGGAGACTGTGCCTTGTTTAGTATGTACTGGAGGTTTAATGCTATGATCTTCTCGCTTTTGTGAGGTTGTGTCAAAATATTTGGATATAGTTCATGTTGGGAGAAATAACAGGGTGTTCTCTTCCTGTCTGTAGTTTGTTGCTGCTGCTGTAGAAATGGACAGATTATACCCACTGAAAAGCTATCTGCTGTACATGACTATGCAGTGTCTCCTTGCCGGTTTGTTTGGAAACTGCATGTCAAGATCATAGTCCCTGAAATTGCACTTCTTATGTAGCAAGTTTTCATGGCAATGCCCTCTTTATAGAGACGATGCTAGAAGTTTTCTGTGCATATCCATCAATGGTGTACACTATCCATGAGGGGAAAGCCTCGTGTTCTATGCAAACTCTTTTCCAATTTCCCCCATGACTCCTCTTCACTGACTATATGTAAAATCAGCCTTGGAATCAAAACAAAGAAACAGAGCAAATAAAGCAGTGTATATTTGGACCCTGGTATTATTTACATAGGCACTGATAATACATTAGGAGACCATTAAAAAGAGCCATTTGACATATTTGTGTTTAGACTTTCCTGAGCAGGAAAGTTTCTAAATGAGAATTTCATTCCCATTGATGTAGTTTTCTAAATGTATTTTCAATTATTTTGAAACAATACTGTAGCGAGGCAGTGGGATACCCCACGGCCCCGCTGAGGGCCAAACCTCCCCTAATACCAACGTGGGCGGAGCCACCGGGTTCGGCGCCCGCCCCTCAAAGGTCATGGCCCCGACCCGGAAGTATAAAAGCCCGCCTACAGAGCTCAGTGGAGCCCACGCTGGTGGAGAGAGCAGATGTCTCTGGCCGAGCTCCCGCTTGGGAGACAGCCGCAGGCCGCAACCGGCCTGCTGACTTACCAAGCCTGCCGAGCCTACCTCTCGCCCGGTACCCTGAGGAGGACTGGCCAAGCCTGCCCCGTGCCAGCTACCCCGAGGAGGAGCCAAGCCTGCCCCGTGCCAGCTACCCCGAGGAGGAGCCGAGCCTGCCCTTCGCCACCTACCCCGAGGAGCCGATGCTGGTGGAGAGCACCGAGGACAGTAGGACGGCCCAGGTACCATACAAGGGGGAGTGTGGAAGTAGCCCGGGGGCAGCCGACCCCAGTCTGGCTGCTGCACTGCCAGAGCCGATGTCAGTGTGTTGCGGCCAGGATCCCCACTGACAGCAGCGAGTTTCCGCCGCTGCTATGGCCCCAGGCTGGGACGCAGTGGAGTGGGAGGGTCTGCGTCCCCCCTGCCACCCACTCCTTGGGTGGCAGACTCCCCCTTTTCCCCTGACCTAGGGCCTGGGCTGCTACAAACTCTGACCCAGCCCCTGCTTAAGGCCTGGGTTACTGACTGACTATTTGCTTGCTGCCCCGCCCTGACCTAGGGCCTGGGCTGCTATAGACATTGCCTCAGCCCAGTGTAGCGAGGTGGTGGGATACCCTACAGCCCCGCTGAGGGCCGAACCCCGGCCGAGACTACTACAAATACATTAAAAGCTTTGTAATTCAGAAAATATTACTGTGACTGTTTTTTCACATTTGATTATTGACCACTGCTGAGAAGTCAAGATTCCTGTATTCGCCATAGGTAGATGAGAGCACTAACACTATGGGACTTTGGCTCTTTAGCCCAACAAATAACTCACTCAGAGTTATCAGACCTCGCTTCATGATAAAATGTTCCCTTTAGTCCTCAACTAATTACCAAATAGATTTTCAGTAGTCTAAAATCTTCAATCAAATCATAACCGTAAGCCTTCAGCTAATTTTTTCCCTTCCCAAACGAGAGCTATTGATGAGGGTGATCTCCCTGGTTTAGTCAGTGATATTAATGTTAATAAAAGTAAGATTCAGCTACTGCTCTATTCTAATTGCTCATATAACATACTTCTAGTGCTTCCTCATACATTTGTGCTTACAGCATGGCTGTCAGTTAATATCTGCGTATAGCATTTTAGTACCTTGGTTATGACTACATCCTTAGTTATATGCTGTATTGTGGTATGGCAGAGCTAAATTAGTCTTCCAGCACCCTTTTGTATTTAATTAGAGTTTCTCTTGGACTTTCTGTCTTTGTGCTGATTTCATATTTCAATTTGGGACATCAGTACCTGATAACCAATTTAAAGATTCCAGCATCTTACCGGGCTCTCATCATATGCTACATTAAGGGGAACTTTTCTCAGATTTGTGAACTTACTTGCCCATTTCTCAATGTGCAGTTGTAACATATAGCATTTGGGTAGTTAACACATGAGATCTTGTGAGATTTATTACAACATCCACAAAATCTTGGGATAATTCCCATGCTAACTGTGCAATTACTACTGTGTGTGTCACTACTGTAGCAAACAATGCAGCATCATTTCTCTTTCCTCATAATAACTATTATGCATAACAAAGCTGCTGTCCTGCTTTCCGTTCTTTTGTATCCTCCTGGAAAATATTTACAGTGTAAGACCACCAGGCAGGCACTGTCTTCTCTTTTTTTGTGTCTTATACAGCACCAAGAACATACTCAGTGCTTAACAAAGAATTAAAGAGAGAGAGAGAGAGAGAGAGAGATGTCCAGCAGCAAGATCTTCTTTTAGTCTGACCATCCACAGAGAAATAAAGGCTTTTTTCAAAGATTTAGGTTCTGAGGTTGAAACCCTAACAGGAGACTTAAAGTTTGAAATAATTGAGTTTACATTACAGCTAAACCAGGAAATGATTGAAAGCTATAGCTCGCAAAGCTTTTCAGACCTCTTTCTGTCATCTATCAACAGGTTTGTGAAACATGAACGTTGAAAATATCCATACTCCTATTTCTCAGCAAAATTACTGGCCAAGTAGTGTCTAGGGTAACTCCAGCTCTCTGCCAGCATCCTAAACTCTTCATAATCAGGTTTTGGACTGGGAATATAGTATGGAGACAAGTCTAATGATATTGGTAGATGAACTCTTTATAACAGCTGACAGAGGGAAAACCTGTGTGCTAGTGCTATTGAATCTCTCAGCAGCCTTCGACAACACCAACCCCAAGGTGCTGCTGATTCACTTACAAGACTGAGGAGGACTGGATGATCAGCACTAAGCTGGCTTTGCTCATTCCTCTTGGACAGATAACAGAGAGCCCTCTCCTGTGAGATATGCAAGTTTTAATCCTAGCTTCTATTTTTTTCAACATATTTGGGAGATCTATCACCGGTGATACAAGTATACAGCTGCATGTCTGTTTTTGCAGATGCAGTCAATGTAATCACCCAGATGTCCCAATACCTGAGAGAAATAAGCACATGGATGAAAAGAAGCTGGATCCAGCTCCTTCTGGGTAAGACAAAGTGATGCTGGCAGGGAAAGGGACTATTTCAAGGAACTCACCTTTTATAAAAGGCTTTGCCCATCAATTATCAATTTGATGCACAGACTTAAGGTTCTGTTGGACTCTTTTTTACTCATAGATATGCATATGGGAACAGTGGTGGGAAAAGCTGTCCTCCAGCTTTGGCTAGTTAGGAGAGTATACTCATTCCTCTTGAAAGATGACCTAATAGCAGTGACCACAAATTATTTTCCTCTGTGTTACATCACCTCAGTGTACTCTGCCTGGGGTCAGTTGTGAATAGCATGTGGGAACTGGCACAATATGCAGCAACCTCTCTTTTAGTCAGGAAGACCAAAGTGAGCACCGCACATCAGGGCTCCACATGCCAGCTATAAAAGCTAAAGCTCAAACTTTGACATATGATCCAGAAATCATAAATAACAGTTTCAGAGTTGTGTCAGACACACTAATCTTCCAAGATGCCTTCAAATCCAGAGATCGAGTTCATAAATAAAAGCATTTTATTGAAACTTTCACCAGATTGATCCATGTGTAACCTTACATTTATCAAGACATACCAAAAGCTCTTAAAAGTCTAGGATCAGGCCAAGTAATGTGCTCAGATAGTCTACCAGTAAACACTCATGGAGAAAGCATAAGTTTAGTTGCAGAACTGTTATTAGCAGTGTTTAAGCATGCATCTGAACCGCCAAAACGGCTCAATTCATTCTGTGAAAGTGCAATTGCACTACTGGGCAATCCTAATAAACTGTTCCTCCTATAGACCCATAGCTCTGTCCACTGATCTTAAACTTTTGTCTTTTTTTACTCACTGAGGTGAAAGGTGTTTGTGTGCAGAGGCCCCCCACTTACATTCTCTTTAAGCCTTTAGTGTAGATTTTCTGGGGGACTAAAGTGGTGCCTAGGCCGTGTGAGACACCGCTGCACTTCAGATCAAAAGATTCCTACTAGTAACAGGAGACATTGTCCACATAGATCAATCAAGATTTTTCTTCCACGCTGCTCCACTGCTGATAATTTAAGAAGACTTTTCTGTGTTTACTCACCACAAGAATTTGATAACTCTAGATTCGTCCAGTCAATTGACTTGGGAAAACCTTTAGATTCATTAGAATGAAAATACTTGTTGACTGATCTAAAAAAAACCCCCCTCAACTTTGGAAAGACCTTCATAAAAATTGGATTAAAATCTTGTATAATGTACTGTTCAGGTCTGTACATACTAGCAATTTAAACTCGCCCTTTTTGAAATGACACTGGGGAACTAGGCAGTGCTGTCAATTATTCCCTTTTCTTTTTGCAATTGTAATTGAACCCCTAGACTAATTTTTCAGCAACCAAGAGTTGCTTCAAGGAATAAAAATCAGAAATGCCACAAATTTCATTTTATTCTATGCAGATGACATATTGATTTGCTCCTATAATCCCAATCATCTGCCCATAATCCTACAAACAATAAATCAGTTTTACATTACTCTCAGTTAATGGGGATAAAAATGAATGACTAACATTGAGTATATGATTGCTGATCCTACTTCAACAAGGAAATGACATTAAAATAAGATTCTATTAGGTACTTAAGGATAACTATACATAAAACTAAAAACCAAATACTATTTTAAAAAGTGTCACTTCTCTGACTAGAGACATCATTATTTATTGGATGCTCTATCTTCCCTTTGACTTTGATTGGAAGAACAATTCAATCAAGATGACATATGTCCCATATTTTGTTTATGGGTTTCAAGATCCTTCTTTGTTTCTGCCACAACTTTTTATTTGAAAATTTTCATGTTCTCCCTTGTCTGGGCAACTAAAAGACCCAGGGATTGTTTCTCAGTCTTGCAATTACCATCAGAAAAAGGTGTTTTGGCACTTCACAATGTTTACACTTTTAGCAGTACACCTTCAGTCTATTGTACCTTGGATCACTGAACACAAAGGTATAATACCTAAAATGATAGATGCAGAACTGACAAAGGGTATTCCTGTACTTGATGTGTGGTACCATAAGGAACAAAGATTAACCAGGAAAGCCTACATGCTAAAATTTATGATAAATACCTGGGACAAAAACCTCATTCGATTCAGCATGGGGCTGACAAATGTTTTTTCCTTCCCCAGTGACTATTCTGTGAACTACTCAATGACCTCAGTCCAGTCATTTGACAGGAATTGAAAGATGGGAACAGATCCCTAACTCTAGGTGAAGCTTTTCAAGGTCCGAATATCATATGTGTCCTGGGACTTCAGTAATTATGCCATCTGCAAGGATCATCCCTTTTTCATTTCTATGAATAGATATACCACTAGCAAGGGAATCTTTGGTCTAAACATCAAATGAACGGATTATACAGTAGAAAAGGACTATTTCAAATACAGTTTTAAAAGGAATGTGGTATCTTTATCATGCAAGTTTATTCTTAAATTAGTTTTAGAAAAGACCAAGTTAAAATTTACTAAACTCAAAAGTTGAATTTTGGAATGGGATTATTCTGTTTGGAATGAAATTTGAGCTCTTAATATCCAAGATAATTATTCATATGAAATATACATTGATTTTTCTTTAATGTGCTACATGAGTTATAATTAAATCCTCAAAGAATTGCTTCATTTCAGACAAATTTGTCCTCTAATTGTCAGGGAGTGTGTGTTGTATACACTGTAATATGAAATAAAAATGGGTATGTTGTGGAAAGTCCTAAATCAGTCATTTTTAAAAGTAGAATGGCAACATTCGTAATCCACATAAATGAAACACAAATCTTTTGCTGCAAATTTAATTTAACCTCCGATGGTCCTTTACTAAGAGCATAATACCTTTACTAGTAGCAAAAAATAATATGGCTATCTTCTGGACATTGTCACAACCATCTCACACAGACACATTCAAGCTATGCAACTACTGGAGCAAAAAACATCATCAAAATAAAAAGTTAAAGAGCTTTCATATGGAAGCTCATTCATTGACTTCACAAAGACCGTAAGATTTTAAATGTTAGATATATTTTTCTAAACCCCAAGCTGCACCCCCTGGCTTGAAGTGATTTCCATCTTTACAGTTTGATTCAATGGGTCTCAGCACCCCCACTATAAAAATTGTTCCAGCAGCCCTGGTCAGGTAGTGTTCAAAATCCTGCATTTCTGCCTACTAATGGCTATATACTGTATATAAAGGAAGGATTTCAGTCACCAGAGCCATTAATCCTCCATCATGAGCATCATGTTCACTTTTAAAAAGTTTATAAATGCAAAGAGAGAATGGGCACAGTGGGTTAGTATCCTAAGCTTTCCCCTCCTAGAATTTGGTTCAAATCTTGTTTTAAGATTCTGGCTGGGTTAGTTTAAAAATGGATTCTCTCGTCAGTGGAAAGCCACCTCAGACAGTGACAATTCAGAATGATATATTCCTGATGACTTATTTCGCTAAGCTTGGGATGCTGCTGCATGCTGAACTAGCTGGAGTTTCTTTCAGGGCCTGGGGCTTCATTGCTAGATCCAGAAAATCACAGAAGTTGAGCCTAGATATTACAAATTCATGGATTACTATGGTCAGCTATGAGCCCAAGTGGAATGGGCACAACAGCAGATGGAAGTTGGTATTTTTTTACCACATTGGGGTGTGCAGTCCCATATTCTTATTAGAAGCAAAGTCATGTGCCATTAAAAAAAATCATATAACCTTTCATCAAACATGACATCTAACCCATGTTGAAGTAGATAATGCAACAATTAAACAGCCATCCATGTATATATGTATATGAAACTTATGCAGGACTTCAAGTGCAATACTCATTGGTAAACCATGCTACCTTGCTCTGCTTTGTTCATTATGTCAACTCCTGTAACCATTGGTTAAATTAACTTGCTATGTAATCACGACCATGCTGCACAGTTTGGAATTAATTTCCAGTAAGCTCTTTTTGACAGTTGAAATAATTTTGCAGGCTACATTGTCAAAATTTTCCTCTGCAAGGGTAATATTTTATGTGTCTCTTGAGTGTCCTATAAACTCCCACTATTAATGCTGTGTTAGTGGTGTTAGTGATGCATGATAGCATTGAAACAGCATGTGCTACTACAATGTTTTAGGGTTGTAAACCATTTTTAAGCAGCATGCTTTGCAAGGCTAAGTCTAGATAGTGTAATATAGCACCGCTAATCATATTGATCTAATTAAATTGCAGCTAGATATGTTGTTCATGTCATTTGTCTACATTAACATTATGTAAACCTATACCGCTTGTCCATGCCTTTTATATACAGTACAGTATTTTTTTAAATACCTCTTTAGAATTTGGCCAGTGTTGCTGTGGTGTACATTCAGTCCTTCTTACGGGAACAGTGGAGAGAGGGAGGTTGGATGTCTTAAGGGATAGTGGTGGGGGAAGCCCCCTCTTTTTAAAAAAAATCTATAGCAAAGAGCTTGAGGCACCTCTAAGACTTTTGCTTTAATTGGGGCTTAGAAAATGTTTTCTTCTCTGATCACTTGTTAGATGGCATCACCTGTTACAAAAGCACCAGGCCAGCTTTAATTATTCATTTTACATGCATCATTTTAGGGCCAGATTCACTCCTATTGGTTCAGAAGATCAAAACTGCGCCTTGTCACAGGATGGGCCTCCTTCACCTTGCTGCAAACAGTCCTCACGTTCTCCGGTGGCAAGTTGAACACCATGTGCTTTATTTACAGTGTGCTGTACAAGTGTTTGTGCCCCAAAACACAAGACTTTTTCCTTATCCACACACACAGCATGAGAGGGGGAAGAGATCTCATCTCCCTGAGATCCTGGGCTTCTCTAGCCCTTTCTTCCTGGCCTTCTCTTTCCCCTCCTTCTTCCTGTCTCTCTTTTAACTGTCCCCAGCTGATGAACTGAATCGCTTTAATTGGGTAATCATCCAGTCCTTAACCAATGATCTGCCCAGTTTGGTCCATGTGGGAATGCTTGTCACGTGCACAGAGTGGTGAGTCAATCTTAGGCTACTCATACTCTGTCATGCACCGCTTACGTGCTTATATCTTGGGCAAAGGGGTATGTGTGTGTATGGGATAGATTCCCCCCTGGGAGAAAGCAGGAATCCTCCCCACTGATTATGTTGTGTTTGGATGCTGACAAATCCTCGACGTTGAGTTGGAAAACTCTTAAAGACAGGCTGATGAGTAGAAAGCCAGGGGACGGCACCACGTCAGGGGTAATGGCTGGCAAGTGACTGGGATTCACTGAATTCAGGCTGCTAGGTTGGATCATTAGCTTCCCAGAGATTAGCCAGGTACTGAGCGGGGACGCGATGTGAATGCTGATCCAGTGCCCCCTCCTCTCCACTGCTACTCTCCCACAACTGTTCTGTGGATAGGTGGCAGTTTTAACATCCACCAGGGGCTCCATAGAAAATTGTTTGGCAGAGAGGGCTAGGGATACACTGAGTCAGTACATCCTGTCCTCCCTGACCATGGCCCTTCTTGGGCAGCAAAGCCCACTTGTATGGCTGCCCTTATAACACTGAAGTTCCAGCAGCAGACGGTATTTCCAACTTTCACCTAACTTAAGCCTCACTCATTTGAATGTTGTCCGCACATATCGTCCTCTTGTTTTTTTTCCCTTCATTGTTATTTTAAATTATAGCACATATAAACTGCAGCAGGAGCTGGCTAGTTTCTAGGGTTGGCAGCTACAGGAATTCCTTCTTCTTGTCTCTAATACTAAGAAACTCCAACAGCTTTTATGGTCTTGGTTTGAAGTTAGTAGGATTCATCTGGTCCAGTTGCTAGGACGAATCCGCTGCATTGCTATGCAGGGTCATAGCAGCTGACACCATGTCCCAGGGAGAACATGACCACTTTCCTTCACAGCAACTTCTCCTGGAATACTGTCCACCACTACCATCTTTCACAGCTGTTTATGCTGGCCGCGGTGTATTTTACCCAAGGAGTGCAGTTATATTACAGAAACTCACAAAATTGGTTGGAAATGAGGCGAGAGACTGAAATGTGGGTAGTCATTATACTTGAGCTACTTAAGATGTGGTCTGTTTTATAAAATAACTTTAAAAATGTTTAAATTCAAAATATCAAAATTTGAAATTTGTCTTATGAAAATTAAGCATCTTTTAAATTAAAAAAAATTTTTTGTTTTACTGCTGATGGTTTAAACCAGTGCTTGAGCTGCTGAAATGGAAAAGTGAGAGTTCCTGCTCTCTGCCCTTGGTTGCCTGCTGGGAGTTGGAGGTATTTATGAAACCAGAACTGCATAAAGAAAACAAAGTGAGGGAGAACGGTATTTTAAACTCTTATCTTATTTTCATTGGTGCAATATCTGTATTTATGTCAGTAGAAACAAGAACCTGAGACTTAAGTTGAAGAAACTAGTCAGTTCCAACTTCCATTTCCCTGAAATAAACACTGGACTAATGAAGCATTAAATAAAGTAAAATAATACTTTTAAAACCAATTTCAATTAATTTAACTTATTTTTTCTAAGAAACGGAGTCAGAAGAGCCACCTACATTCCCAGTGTTAGCCTAACAGCTTCTATGCCTTAGGGACTTTCATTGTTATATTTAGGTAACTGTTGATGTTGTTGTTAGCAGAGGATTCCCTTTTTTTCTTCTTCTTGGCTGTTGTCCTGATCTCACTTATCACTATCAACTTACAGCAAGCAGAATCCTGGGTGCGTTGATAATGGAAGTCACTTGCAAAAGACGCTTTTTATAGTTGTATTAAAAATAATGAGGATTTCCTTAACTCTAACCTAAGGCCCCTAGAGGTCCATTTCAAATCATATGTATAGTATGACACCCATGTCTCTACATTCTAGGCAAATACTAGACAGAATGATGTTTACTTTCCTCAGTACGATAGGTAGCAAAGAGATTGGCCCTGGTAATAGCAGCAGAAGACCTGTATTGCAGAAAGGACCTAATAAATCACCAATTGAAGTCAATGGAAAAACTCCCACTGACATCAATGGGAGTTGTATCAGGCCCCAAAAGAGAGTGGGATGGGAGCTGTACTACAGAGAAGGCAAGAACTTCTCGGTTTGTCATGGAGAACAACAACAAAAAATGCCTGCATGGGATCTGGCGCAAAGCCAGAGAGAAGCTGCTGTCATCTCTATGCTGGTGTCCTTTCTTGAATTTAGCACAATCAGCTGATCTGCACGAATGTGATGTGTTTATGGCACCAGTTATAAGTGGGAGTGATAGTGGCCTGACAAAACCAGATGGCATATTGTACAAAAGCAATATGAAGGGAGTATGGGGATTCAGTAGAAAATCTTAAAACTCATTTAATCAGAGCTTCTCTTGCTAATCAGGATACTTTCTGAGAATCTTGGCAATTGTAGACTCTGATCACAAACCAGAGCATATGAAAGGGTCTCATTCATAAGCACTTTATCTTCTCAGGAACAAGTCGATACGCCTTTATTGTTTAATTTTTCTTTCCTGGGAACTGGGCAGCTGACATTTTTTCAAAGTCCCTTAATTTGTAGGGGACTTTGCGGGAGTCACAAAGCCCCATTAACAATATTTTTCATCTGGCTTTAGGAGGAATATATTTTAAAATGGTAAAAGAAAGAGACTTTGGCTTCTGATAACTCTCAGTTTAAGCACGGCTATAAAAAGAAAATAAAAAGGCAATTAAAAATGGAATATTTCTCTTCCTCCCCCACCCCAGCTAATTTGTCACTATTTCTTGTAGCCAGGTGGAAAGATGAGCCTGCAGGAGCCTGTTTCCTACCACAAAACTGGCTGACATAAAGCATCAGAAACTGACCTGGTAGTGGTAGACTAATTTTGTTGAATTCTGGCCAGCCCTCAAATAACTCCTGAGCAAGTTTTCTAAATCAGATAAAAATATGTAATCCATAAGTACTTTCACAACCACAGAAGCTATTGGGAGTCAGGAAGAGCAATAAGATTCCATTTTTTCTTAGGATTCAACCCTCGGTTAGCAGTACCCAGGAAATGCACCCATATTGCGTTTGAAATATGCATAGCCAATTATTCTACAGGATCACTAAAAATGGGCATGAAACACATGCAATATTCATATTTGCATGTGCAAACAGACATATGCATGTATAACCCACTAATCTCCTTCGGAGCCCAATCCACACAGGACAACTATCTATTGTCCTAGCTTATGCTCTTAGTTATGGAGGTCCCTAGTCAATCCCTGGTGTGTCAGCCAAGATGGCGGGCATCATGTAAGTGGGGTATCTTCTGAGATTCAAACTGCTGTGGACCTCAGATGCTTGGGATGAACTTGCTTTGATTAGAGGAAGTATGTACCTCATTGGTCAGTGTTTATGGCAGGTCCCCCTTTGTGCCCAATCCACAGAAGATAGGAGTCCATGTAGCAACTTATGGACATCCCTGTTTCAGTCTTTGGTGCGTTGGCCAGGATGGCAGCTGTCAAACATACAAAAAATGTACAAGCAAAGAATGTGCAAGCAGATGATTGCTTATAAATTTTATACTATATGTTTAGAGGACTTTTTAAACATTTGACCCATTAAAGTGAATGCTGTACTTACTTCACACTCAAGTTATAGATTTCTGCCTTCTTAAAAGTAGTAATTTGTTGTAAAAATTAGTCTTCACATCCCCTCCCATTGACAGAGGTGCAGCTATAGTATGCAGAAGTGGCTTCATTTTTGGGGTGGTTGAGTAATTCTTATCCTGTGTTTATTATGATTATTTTGAGGTCAGATGGAAGCAACAGTGGTTAGAGCAACGTTAGGTTCTATTTCCCACCATTGGGCTGACTTCTTGTGGGCTCTGAAGGGAAGTCATTGACCTCTCTTTGCCTCAATTCTCCCATCTGCAGCACTCGGACTATAGTACTTATCAATCTCAATGAGCCAGGGTTAGATAGATCCATGCCTAGGGCCCCAGCTCCTGTAGTCACATAAGTGATGATGGTCAGAAGGTAAGGTCAGAATCTCAGCTTTCATTTTTTAAAGTAAGTCTCTAGCCTTTCATGGCTGCAAAGATAAGCTTGAACATGTGACTTGAGACTTACAAGTGCAGTGATGTCTGACTGAGCCTGCAGGCAGCCTGAAACAATAGCTATGAGCAGCGTGAACTATCCCTTGCACCTCAGTGCAGTGTTAACCCATTATTCTAGGAGACCCTGCCAACACCACACTGAAATGGTCTCTTGAGTGCAACAATAGAAGAGTGCAGTGTGCCTGTCAACCTACCCCTGTGCTGGGGTAATTACCTATCTTTCCAGGTGAGGAGAGGTAACCTCTGCTGCTCCCTAACTAAAGAGGTCCCATGTTGCTGCCTCTGCCTCAATGTGTATGTGTGTGGGGGATGAAGGGTTATGGTCGCCAGGGGCTACATATTGTTATGTACTTACAGCCCCAGATTCCCTTAACTGGCCCTACATAGTTGCACCATAAGGCACTTTGAGATATTTGGATGAAACTGATATGGACATTTTGCTATATGAGTACAAATTTATTATTATTAAAAAGGGCAAAGGAAGCCATTGGTACCTTCTTTACACTGTGTGTGTGTAAAGTTTTATTTATTTATTACACATGTTTATACAGCAGCTAACATAATAGCATCTGAGCCGTAAGTTTAGTGAAAAGTTCACAAATCCATATTTCACATGAGCCATATGCTGCTCTGAAGGCACATAATTTACAAACCTTTTAAGTGATTGTGCTACCAACAGTTCACATTTCTGCTCTCAAGATAAAGCCTCAGCTCATTCCATCTGATCAGCATCTTATTCTTCAGGCAGGTGTCATGATTTCTCAATTTTGTCCAGATGGCAGCTGATGTGGAATGGAGAGACTGAGTGAATAAAAACAAATGCTGTGCGGAGAGCCTGTGAGCCCGTGCTTCTAGAGTTACTGCTAGCGACAATAGATTTAACGCAGCCATTGTTCATGATTTGTGAGTTTATTAGACCTAAATGGTTAGGATCATCTCATCAAAGTATAACCATCAGGGAATCTGATAGAAAATACCTCCTTCTCCCCCCCTTAAATGTATTGCATTTGGTTCTAATTCATCAGCATTTTGCAGTTCAACTCTCTTAGTCGTATGCATGTGTATGTGTGTCTGTTCACGTCTAGAGATGGTTCAGCAGTCATTCTTCCTAATAAACCTTTGATCTGTTGAAAGGTAACTACAAAGCTTGTAGCCAAGGTACCAGTGCAATGAGAGTTTCAATATGTGTGTGTAAGAAAGGACTGGTCCCATGGGCTGTCTCGCTGAGCTTGTAACAGCTAATTGGGCCTGTTAGGGTCAGCAATTAGTTCTGAGCTACTCAGAACTCTTGACAGTGCCACCTTTATCTGTAAACCAGCTCTTCATTGAACAACAATACCTAGACAATCAAGGAGCTCACCTAGCAGAGTACAAAAGCAAGCTGTGCTGCTCAGTGTAGGTTGAGGCCTTTACTGGCCATGGAATTATATCATTCCACGATCAATCTGCAAGTTGAATAAAATACTGCTGGGTTCTGATGTACAGCACAGAGCAGTGTGTCCATTACATAACTACTAAAACATGCTTGATCCTTTTTTTCCCTCAGGCTCATTAACAACTGGAAGGGCTCAAAGAATTCCTGTTTTCAAACTACTTTAAAAAGGATTCAGCACGCTGTGCAGTACCTATTAAAACGAATCTGAAACATATATAGAAAAGGGCAGATACTTAAACTGTGGCACCATGTTATCTGCTAGATTTAGTGTATCCACTGTTGTTAGTTAGCACCTGGCTTTTATAAAGGGAATCCAAATGGAAATTCTTCATAGGAAGCTGGATAGTAGCCACATCGATAAGCGTTCAAACTGGGAAGCACCCTTCTCCCTTGTTTTCCATTTCCGTCATTTGAACATTCACTTCCAGAAAAATCCATATCTTTTAGTTGGCTCTTAAACAGGCTCTTATTATGACACTCGTGGGCAGAGCAATTCACAATTTGTAAAATAACCTGCTGCCATGTCAGATTAGATTATGTGCCATCAAATTATTTAAATCTTCACAGTTACATTTGTTCCACAATCTGCTCTCTCTGTCTCGAGAGCAGTGTTCCTGCACTTTTACAAATTCTTCCCCTTTGGGTCACTCATTTTTTCTGGTGGCATAATTGACTCGGAGAACCTTTTATAAGACCACACAAAAAAGAGAGAGGAGGTGCTCCATGTACATTTTATGGCTTTCCTGTCCAATGACTCTAATGTCAAAATTGCTACAACCTTCCAAGAGAAATGCTAAATCATAATGTGGTAAGAAAGGCACCCTCGACAGGTCTGCGAATGACAGCTCTATAATTTCAGCATTATTTGAATACAATGTAGAAGTGCCTTATATGTTTAAGCAGCTTCATTTTACATCTGCTTTTTAGAATAATTGATTCATACTTGTCTGCACAGGCTTTCAATAGTTTTTCTTTTCTTTCTTACTGTCTTTGTCTACCTCTGTTATTTTTTTCCTCTTTGACTCCCTTGAATATTTTTGTTTTGTTTTTTCTATAGTAGTTATTTTCCCCATAAAGATCCGAGAGGGTCAGATTGAATCTGTGCGAGGCTGAGCTAGTGGAACTGGTCCTATTTACCTTGATGCTTATTAAATACCCTGCAGAGTGACTTGAGTTATTTATGTGTATTTTGCGTAGTTCAGCTACAGATCAGAATTTGCTGAAGTTTACTGTCTTCTTTATAGCTCAAGAAATTATCATGATTATCAAGTAAGTACATAGATACATGTGATCTGTTTCAATGTTGTCTACAAAATTCTTACTATTATTGTGAAAATCTGTGTGTGTTAGTTGGTTGGTATCCTTCAAAAAAACAACAACAACAAACAAACCCCAGCCCCCTCCCAAACCAAAACAAACTTGCAAAGGTCCCTGCTGACAACTTTGCACAAGGAGATAGTGACTTCAAACCCTATTAAAACAAAAAGTTTATATTCCTGTATTTTTTGCCATGGTGTTTCTGCACCATTGAGCTGACAGCTGAAATCCTGCCCCGCTTCCTCTGTGTCTGATGTCAGATGCAGGCCAGCTTGGCAGCCAGTGAAAGGGTAAGAGGAGCAATATAGACTGGGAAAAATGAAACATTTTGCAGTGTGACCAGGCCTGCTAAAACTGTGTGTCGTGTCAAAAAACGGAGACCTGGCAGATCTCTATGGATGTAGCTTTGCTTCTCATGACATATCCAAAAACAGTGTCTTGCTGGTTTGATGCCAAACTGCAACTGTAACTTTCATGGGTGACACACCACTTATTAAAATGGAATAAGGGCTGTGTTTTATATAAAGGGCTAAATATGAAGGCATTGTAAAATGGAATTCATCTTCAAATCTTTCGGTGTAAATTCCAGGGTCCAATCATATTCATGACTGAATACAAGTCAGAATATGAAACCAGATTCAAAAGATAAAATCACTTACACCTTTCTCACACCGTCCTATGATTCTGCCTGTGGTTTTCCAAAGCAAACTGGCTGGAGAGCATGCAAGAGGCATCTGGGTCTTGATTCTGACTTCATACAGTTGGAAATCAGGAGTAGTTCCATTAAAGTTAATGGAGTTATAATGATCTAAATTCCATGCAAAGCGAGGTCAGAATCAGGCTCTTTACTGTGTTTCTCACTATGAAGTGTTTCTCACTTTACTGTGTTTCTAATTTCATGGCTAGGGAACTGTACAGGAAGGAATGTGGCTGGGAGGGAAAATGGATTAGAATGAAAGAAGGGGAGAAAAAATCTTTGGAAAAATATTTTAGTAAGGTCTGAGTGTGCAAGCATTGTACAATCCTTCAGGAAGTGCTGTATTGTTTTTGTGACACAGGTTCTTCTCTTTGGGGGAGCTGTTGTAAGCAGCAAGAGTGTTTGCTCTTTGCCTTAACCTCTTTAACTAGAATCAATTCTTGGGCTGGAGTTGCTTCCTGGGAACCTGGCTTTAGTGTTTGGATTGAGATTCCTGAAATAGGAGTTTGCCTGCATGCCACTTGTGACCTTGTTTGTTCCAAGAGCGTTGTGTACAGTGTAAAAAAAACAAAATAAGTGGGAGTAAGAAAATATCCAGACTCTGTCACTGATTTTTCTACAGTGAGAAATTGACCTGCAAGGCCCTAACATCTGCTACTCCTCAGCAGAGAAGCGACCACTGTAATTTTAAAGTGGGAGTTTTTGAAAGTGCTCAGTAGTGGTCTACATCCATTCCTAGGGAAATTAATGGTAAAACTCACATTAGTTTCTATGGGAGCCAGAGCTGCTGAGTACTTTTCAAAATTCCACCCTTTTATATGTTGAGCACTGGCAGCGTGGTCAGCATCGCACAGAAGATGCAGTATAGATCGGAGGTAAATTTTCAAATGACTTAGGCACTTAGGAGCTTAGTTCTTATTGACAGTAACTTAGAAACTTTTGGAAATATTATCCCAGAACTTTAAATTGTTTTGAGATCAGTATGGGGAAAGGGCTGACATCGAGCTGGGATGTATTGCCATTCTATCCTAGCTGACACATTAAAATATTGCACATGGATTTCCAGTATTGTCAAATGATTGCGCATTTTGATTGTATTTTATTGAATTTTATCTCCTAAAAAGGCATCCAAAGCAAGGGGTGGAAACTTACTCAGTGTTTGTAAATCAATATAAATAACTGCAGTTCAATAAAATAAGGAAGAATTTGACTTCCTAAGCAGAAAAAAAATGTCTGAACTGAGCTTCATCCTTTTTCTCCTCTGCTTATTCTTCCTTGGTTATTAGTAATTCATCTACAATTTGTTACAGCGTATCCTGTTACTATTCTGTGTCTTCCAGTAATCACTCTTTGTCATAAATAGTTATTGCCAGCAGAGTTGTGCCCTCCACCTTTGGAGCTTGGGTTTCTACTTCAAAATCCCACACGAGAAGTCAGGCATTGGCACTCAGAAATACACCTACATCCATATGGCTGAAGTCTCTTCACTTCCCATTAACGAGCCCTATGTGAGCACTTTTTAAAATAGAAAGTATTCAGGGAATTTAAAGGGGAACCAAAATAAAAATGTTCAATAACATTTAGCTGTGATTTCAAATCTCCTGACACCCACTATATTTGTTTCATTATAAGTCTCTTCCACAAGCTATTCTGTTGTACAGTAGATGTGAGAATACACTGTTTTAGTGTTCTCTTCATAAGTTAATGCAGACAAATGTGGAATGACAATGCTGGTCATTTCTTTGTATCACCCTTCCTGCCTCAGTGCCTGATAACACTTGGTATCATGAAGATTGTGAATGTCATGAAAATATTGGGAAATTTCCTATGTGACTCTACCTTACAATGTATGGTATCCACAGCAAAATTCCAGAGCGAATTACCCCTAACAAAATATATGAGAAAATGAAGTCAGCGAACAAGATGGCAAGATGCCCAGTTTTGGGACTTTGAGATAAAACTGTGTACAGACTGGTGGAGCTGTGTGAAACAAAGATCTCTGTAGATACAGTCATAGCATATCAGACATATGGTTAGACAAAGCCGAAGAAGGAAATAAATAAGAATTTGAAACAATATTGTAAAATTATGGACTAACATGAGTGGTAATCAATTCTTCTGTATTAAACACTGCAAAATATAGTTTCAGGATTTAGATATTTAGATGCTGATAAATTATTCAAGGGGGGATGTGTGTGTGTGCATGTGTGTGTGATAGTCCTTGCCCTGAAGAGCTCTATCTTTTCACATATGTTGCACAAAAGAGCTCCAATCTGGATTAGAGCAGAATATTTATTTGTCCCTTCCCCTTATTTTCTAAAAGGTAGTATATAACAATATTATATATGTTAATATGAATAATATTGCTATTCCATATAGTATACGGCATCTGGTTGATCAGAGAGGCTACCCTCCTCACTTGCTCTGCTGCCTCTGCTGAATTCTGCAAGTGCAAATTCCGTCTCCAGGAGTCTCTGCTGCTCTTCTCCCTTCCCAATGAGAAAGAGGCTAGGGACCATATTCCCAGCTGGCATAAGCAAGTGCTGCTTCAAGTTTCTTTCATGCCATTAGCCAATTTTTCTTTTTGAGTAGCTCGATGATAGTGAAGAGTGCATAGACGTGAAGAGGAGGGAGTTGTGGAAAATTTCTAGTGTGTCCTAGTTGTACTTGAAACATCTTTAGGTTGAAATTCTTCTCTTAGGCTAGGTCTACACTACCTGCCTGAATCGGTGGGTAGAAATCTATCTCTCGGGGATCGAATTATCGTGTCTCGTCAGGACGCGACAATCGATCCCCGAATCGACGCTCTTACTCCACCAGCGGAGGTGGGAGTAAGCGCCGTCGACGGGGAGCCGCGGAGGTCGATTTTGCCACCGTCCTCACAGCGGGGTAAGTTGGCTCCGATACGTCGAATTCAGCTACGCTATTCGCGTAGCTGAATTTGCATATCTTAAATCGACCCCACCCCGTAGTGAAGACCTGCCCTTAGATATGTCCATACGTCTCTCCTTGCTGTGTTGTTGGAGAAAGGGCTTGGCAGACTTACACTAGAGTCAACATACTCAATAATGGGTCAAATTTCCATGGCAGTCATAGGCATGGAGTAACTCTCAGCCAATTGAGAACCTTAAAACCTGGGAGTTGGGTGAAGACCCCTGGTAGCTCTACGGTAAAGTGTTTGGTGCCCTTACCACCTGCTATTTTCTAGTTCTGCTGCTGTTGCTGCTCAACTTGACTCCAAACTATCCTGCTGCTATGGGTAATCTGGATGGCTTGGAAGCCACAGAAAGTCACAGGGACTGAGGGAGGGACCAGTGTTTCCAGTACTTGGGACAGTTTACTCCATAACAGAGGGTAACACTCAGATATTGAATGAGCCCAGCTGGATCATACACAATAACTTGCACCTTTTTTATACGTGTAATAAAGTCAGTGAGAGTTCCACACATGCACTGGAATATGGAATTTGGCCCCTATTATTAAAATGTATGGAGCTTTTTTAGTGCAAAATCATCAGTTTAATCAGGAAGCCGAGAGTTCAGCCTAGTGAAGGAAGACGGAAAAGATGATAACTGTAAATGATGCTGGTTAAGAGGTCCAGAAGAGACATTCAAGCTAGCAATACCGCATGTAACTCATAGTCCACTATGCAGCGTGAGCCAACGTGTACAAAGGGCCGGTACTCTTAGACTGGGGCGGCTGACCTAGCCACTAATCTGATGTCACCATTTAACTGCATGATGCTTTCAAGAGAATAGGTGTACAATAGGTGTCGCCTAGCATACAAGAACAATTTCAGTATATAATACAGATGGTCTCAAGTTTCAATGAACCAATCAGGACACAAATTGTGTGGGGTTCAGTGATCACACAGTGCTTAAGGTGCTTGCAAGAGCTCTGATTTATTCTGAGTCCGGACCCCTAATTCCAGTCAGAACTCTTAGTTCAACATTGTAAGGGAAAGGCGTTTAGGGAGAAAAGAGGAAAAGGCAATAGTCCTGTAACCCAAGAATTAATCTGTTTACCCATCAATGATTTTGAGCAATTTTCTTATACAAGTTAAAAGATGTATTTCTCCCCCCATAGCTCAGATTAGAATCTGGGTATACAGTGGTGTATGATGGGTTTGTTTCCTTTATAAGAGTATTCACTGGAGGCTTTGTTTTCAGGACGCATATTTTGTCTGGAAAGTGTAGCTGCTTCACCATTACCCCCCCCCCCAAGCCTGCTGGTTAGATCTCGATGGAAAGTAGTGTTCAGTGCAATCATTCTATCATGAAAAATGTGTAGTAGCAATAGAGAGTGCTACTGAGTTCCATCTTCCCTGATCTCCCCGTCTTATCAGTTGCCCATAATTTTCTAAAAAAAAATTCCTTTGGAGTTAATATTTTCCATGCTTGGTCTCACTCTTTAAAAGTCATTTTGACACTAAGTCTGAGCAAAATTAGTTTGGTCATTATTGAGGTGGAATTATACAAGCAGGAAAAAATCCCATATCTGTCCTATATGTTCTAATGGAAATTTTTGCACTAGCATAGTAACTCAAAAATGGCAGAGTCCAGAAACTTCAGACTTGGCTTGCTTGTATTATCCTCAGTAATTAAGAAAAACAATTCAGATTTGAAGAAGATAATTTCAGTATATTTAAAATTCAGAATTAAAACGATAGTGTATTATTACCTTGCCAACACATGAGCACATGCTTACCTTTACTCAAATGAGCAGTCTCAACATGTTTTTGGGATCACAGCCATTGTGGCTTAAACTTGAAACAGCCAGGATGTGCAATATGGCTAAACTAACACGGCTCTAGAAATTTTTCAAAGGTTTTCAATTTTTGAATGCTTGATATTTTAACTTTACTGTTGCATGAAAGACCAGATTCATTGCTACTGAAGTCAAACAAAATACTTCCATTGACTTAAATGGGTGCTAGAGTGGGCCTTAACATAAGATAATTTTTCATTAAAGACATTATGCTGCAACATTGAACTCAATGAGTTTTTTTCCTATTGACTTCAGTAGGCGCAGGATTGGTTTCTTAATGCATATGTCTCTATAACGCAGTTCATCTTCTGTGATGGTAATAAAAATAGGCTAAAGAATCATAACATCCTTTTACTTGCTGTACCTCCTTTGTATGATATGTTGCCTCTGATATTCTTCTATTTTGAATTATAAAGTCTCTATTCACACTGGGCTCCTGTCCCATGTTAATCTGATATTCATATAATTTAGACAGAAAAGAGACTGTGATGAGTCTCACATGTAATGTATTCAAAACTAGCATCCTGCTATTGACAAACTTGCATCCACTTCTCGCCTGCCTGTTACAGCATAGCCAGATGTTTTGTAGTTCATGTCTCTCTGCACACCATTGCAGATACCTCTTTCTGCAGCTATCATGTCAAAGAGCCATCATTCTGAAATACATGAGGAATATGTGAAAACTGGGCATAAACCAAGGTAAAACAAAATTTTAAAATAGAGAACTCACTTTTTAAAAAGCATGAGGAACTCTATTATAGATTTTTATAGAACCGATTGTACTGCCATGCAGACACTATAATGCATAAGAGTAGAAGGGGCAGGGGGAACAAAACTCAGACCAACCCTAAAATAATTAGAGGTTAATTCAAACAAACCCCTAGATCAGAACACCTAAATATGTGGACATTTAAAATAGAGATCTGAGAGGCGTGTGCTGTTTGTCTAAGATACTGATATGCCCCCCTCCATCACTGTTGTATCTGAGCAGCTTATACTCTTTATTATATTTATCCCCATTACACCCTGGTGAGGTGGGGAAGTATTATTATCCCCATTTGACAGATGGGAAGCTGAGGCCCAGAGAGACTAAGGCCCAGATCCACAAATCTACTAAGGCGCCTAGGTCTTATTTTGAGGCTTCACTGCAATCCACAACAAACTGTTCAGCTCCCGCCTAACCCTGTAGTTGCCTAAATGCACTCGGCACCAATATTTCTGCCTGTGGGCATACGTCCGGACACCTACCTCCCACCTAAGCCCCAGAGTGATAACAAACTAGGGGAAGTTAGACATTCATCCACTTAACTCATGGCAGCGGTGCCGATCCAGCCCACCTTATAACTTTTAGTACTGCAGTTACTGCAGTTACCTGGGATGTGTGGAAGACAGTTTCAATTTCCTCCTCTGCTGGATCAGGCTTTCCCACACCTCTCAGGAGAGTGCTCTAATCAGTGAGTTATGGGGTATTCTGATGTGGTGCTCTCTCAGTCTTTCCCATTAAAGGAGTTCCACTGTGGCTAAATACTCTCCTGAGATGTCCTTTCTCCCGCTTAGGCAGAGGGGACTGAACCTGGTTTTCACATCCCAGGCGAGTGCTGAAAC
Source organism: Terrapene triunguis (assembly GCF_002925995.2). NCBI lineage: Eukaryota > Metazoa > Chordata > Testudines > Emydidae > Terrapene > Terrapene triunguis. Next base: position 16,150,559 of record NW_020664409.1, read on the forward strand.
CACTGGGCTAAAAGTCATAAGGTGTATAGCTAGGGTTGCCAACTTTCTAATCCCACAAAACCGAACACCCTAGCCCCACCCCTTCCCTGAGGCCACATTCCTGCCCCGCCCTTTCCCAAGGCCCTGCCCCCCACTCACTACATTCCCACTCCCTCGGTGGCTCACTCTCCCCCACCCTCACTCACTTTCACTGGCTGGGGCAGGGGATTGGGGTGCAGAAGGGGGTGAGGGCTCTAACTGGGGGTGTGGACTTTGGGGGGGCTGGGGATGAGGGGTTTGGGGTGCAGGAAGGGGCTCCAGGTTGAGGGGTGGGGCAGAGGGGTTCAGGGTGTGGGAGAGGGCTCTAGGCTGGGGCAGGGGTGAGGGCTCCATCTGGGGCTGCAGACTCTGGGGTGGGGCCAGGGATGAGGGGTTTGGGCTGAAGGAGGAGGCGCCGAGTTTTTTGGGGGGGCTCAGGGCTGGGGGTTGGGGCACAGGCTTATCTCCGGCAGCTCCCAGTCAGCGGTGCTGTGGGTCTAAGGCATGCTTCCTGCCTGTCCTGACTCCGTACTGTGCCCCGGAAGTGGCCAGCATTTCTGGCTCCTAGGCGGAGGCGCAGCAGGTGGCTCTGCGTGCTGCTCTTGCCTGCAGCCACCGCCCCCACAGCTCCCATTGGCCGCCAGGGTCCCTTTTCGACTGGGTGTTCTGGTCAAAAAACGGACACCTGGTCACCCTGTGTATAGCACCAGCACCTCTTCCTCTGGCTGTTCTGTGTGGAATATGGCATGCACCTAGCGCATTCTCACAAGAAATTACTTACGTGTTTAAGCCATCTGACTCAGGAAAGGGGTCCCATTCATGGATCCCAAGCAGAGATAGGTACTTCCCTGCAGCTTTGACTTAGGTGCCAATCTTTCTGTGAGGGGTGGAGCTTAGGAGATACCCTTTTTGTCCCATTTCTCATTGACCAGTCTAGATGACTTCCTGCCTGGCATGCTGGGTTTTATGGATCACATTCTTAAGCACCTCCTTTCCACATTCATAGAATCATAGAATATCAGGGTTGGAAGGGTCCTCAGGTGGTCATCTAGCCCAACCCCCTGCTCAAAGGAGGACCAATCCCCAGACAGATTTTTGCCCAAGATCCCTTCATGGGCCCCCCAAGGATTGAGCTCACAACCCTGGGTTTAGCAGGCCAATGCTCAAACCACTGAGCTATCCCTCCCCTGCTGGAGGGTTTGGATGAGGGGTTCTGGCTCAGACCCACCTCTCCTTAAAATGAAGCACTCCAACAACCCATCAGGCTCTGCACATCCTGTGAGCATGGAATGGCTTAATTAAAATGAGATGTCCCAATACAATTCAAATGCAGAATGAGCTAAAAGCTAAAGCGGAGCATTTAAGGGGAACAAACACAATTATATACACACTGGCATGATTGTCCCATTTGTTTGTGACACGATTATGTATGATGTGACCTTCCAGTCTCCCTGTGTGATGACAGACATAACAAAATAACCCAGAAGATGGTTTCCTGAGCACAAGCGAACATTTTCAGGGAATGCTGGGTAAGCTTCACTTCTTTGTGGGCTACTCTACTCTCTGATGCTCTAACCCAGTTTGAATGGCCTGCATTAATCCTCATATTTAATGATAGAAAACTCAGTTTAACCTTGCTGTAAAGTAAGTATTTATACATATCTATGAGAGAAATAAAACAGCTTATTGATTTTACATCCACTTTCACTGCGGTAATTAAAATGTACCTTTGCAGGCTGCAGAATAGTAGACTGTATGTATTAGGCCAAAAAAATGCTCTTCCATAGGCCTTCTTATATATTCCTGATGTCCACTGACATGTCATTGAACAATGCCAGAGGTTAAATATGCTTTCCACAACCCATCTTCTCCTATAGCCAAAGAGGCTTGTAGTCATCATCATAGTATATTGTAAAAATACTGCGTCAAATTCTACATTATATATCCTCACTGGTTTCACTGAAGTTCAACATTCAGTATAGTTAATGGGGTTGCCTAGGTGTATTTGATTGCAGAATATAGCCCCTAGTATTTACAAATAGAGACCAAGATTTTCAGAAATAGGTACTTTAATCTTTTTGTTCTCTGTTTGTCCAGTGCCTGGCAAAATGGGGTTCTGACCCTGGACTAAGGCTCCTAGGCATTGCAGTGATACAAATAAATAAATAATTTTAAATCCTTATTTAGCCACCCTAACCAATTAGTCTGATTGTTTCTTTTGAACCCTGAGCACCCAGCAGCTCCCAGTGACTTCCTGTGTAATTAATGGAACTAAGAACTGGGAGCTGCTGGGTGTTCAAGGCTTTTGAAAATCATGGTAATTACTTACAGTTCTTAAACAGTTTGTTCATGTGGGGCAGTAATGCATGCAATGGGGGTGGAACTGTAAAGTGCAACAATCAGTTGCTTATTAATTGACCTGTGTAGACCATGCTGGTTTACACTCAAAGTTCTCCAGTGAGCGGCAATGTAGTGCTCTTGAAATAAATAAATAAATACATAAATAAATAATTGTGATGATTGTTTCGACAATATTAGGTTAATGTGCACTACGGAACTTTTGGTGCATGTCAGCAGGGTCTACACAGGCCAGTTAGTGAACAAGATGTGTGCATTACTGTAATGTGTAAACAAGCCCAAAGTCAGGATTTAGGACTTTAAGCACCCATTTTTGAAAATCTGGTCCTAAATATTTAGCCCACAAGAATTTCTGGCTTCTGGGATTCTTAATTTATCCACAGAAAGATGGGTAATTGGTATGATCTGAAAAAGGCACCTTTTGAATCTTTCTAGTATGACATTTTCAAACCTTAGCAGTAGCACTAAAAGATGGCAGTTTGTTCATTAGTTTATCACTTCTGAGATAAGATTGCCCCAGCACTATTAACGCAGTTCCCTTGTGCCCAAGCTTTGAAGTACATGCAGTTTTGACCATTATATGAGGTGTCCTGAGGAAAATGAGGGGTTCCGAACATCACTGTAAAAATGTTTATTCCATCAACATTTGGCTGAGTATATTGTAACAGAGTTACTGTTGAAAAGTAAAATGTCTGCCATGTTAACATAACTGGATAGTGTTGCAGAATAGCTTTGCTCTGCCTCAATAAATTGAATATTCAGGCTTTCCTCTAGATTTGTCAGAGTTGCTGGTGTATTGATTAACTAGGGAGATTATATCTGCATAAGACTTGATGCATTCCAACATGAAATATTAGGAAAACATGCTACCTTTGGTTATGTACTGAAAAATAAAGCTGGTTGAATAAAGGTTAGTATAGTTTGTGAAAAATTAATAAAACCGAAGCCTAAAGATTTTTTTTTCTAAACTTAAAAACAAACAAAATAAACCCCACAATGCTAAATGCATTATTTTGAAATTTGTCATTTAAAATAATTATTGTGAAATCTTTTGTATAATTTTTGTGGGGGAAAAATCCAACTCAATCACTTTTTAAATTGTCTCTGTTTTTCTGCACTGGAAGGTTCGAGAGGTACAAAAATTGAAAAAAGGAGTGTTTTGTAGGATTTCTCCCACAATTTTGAAACCAAAATTACTGAAAACTTTCAAAATATTTCAGTGAAATTTTTCATTTAAAAGTTTTTGTTGAAAACCAAAACTTAAATGGAACTGAATTTTTCTGTGAAAATTTTTTTTGTCAAAAACCCCATTTATTGTTGAAAAAAGGGAAAGTGAAAAACTTAGAACAAAAGTGCCTGTAAAACATATTTCTACCACATGTGGATGTCTTACCTCCCACACAGAAACTTCTGAGGGGGAGAGGGAGTCCAGTGCCTCCATAGGTCCCTCCCTTTCATCCCATAGAGTACACTATGTGGGTTTGGGATCCATAATGGATGGGTAGGGCTGGAAGCTGGTTGTGTTGAGGACCACAGTGAATGAGCTGAGAGCAGAGGTAGGCTTACACATTGTCCTCCCTCTGACTTAGTGGAGAATCCCTGGAAATGAAAATACATATTGCCTTCAGCCCCACCCTGGGAGTGCCAGTGGCACCCACAGCATGTACTCAGATAGTGCACCTCCAATTAACCTATGCTGACAAGGACAGGGGAATGGAAATATCAGGTGCCTTCTCACACCTCCCCCAGCACCCAGACAGGCCTCTCTGTGAATATAGGGCCTATATAGTGGTAGGGAGAGGAGATTTGGTGGGTTCAGTGGAAGGAATGGACTAGTCAGGATGGGTCCAGGACAACTGCATGTCACCCCTCCCCAGTCCCATGGAACATTTAGAGACAGCAATACAAAGGAGCACAACCATGGTGAATCCCTTGTAGAATGGTTAAAAATGGAAATGTGCAAATCCAAGAAATGGGCATGGAGAACACAAGGCGTTAAAGCTCCTTGTCCTGGGTTTTAACACGGAAGGGAATGAATGAGCGCTAGCTACCTTGAAAAATTAAAGTAAGTTACTAGAGAAATAACTTAATGCTGCTCTGCACAGTAATAACTTATTAGCAAAAATCTGTACGTCCATGAATCAAAATATAAATGTTTCCATGAGTGTAAGCATGTAGGGGTATGTCATATTTGCCTCTAATTGCAAGAGGATTGACAAAATTTGAACACTTCATTCTTCATACTCCTTACTACAAGTGCTGCTGTAAGTGTAAAAGCACAATATTCCCTAACTTAGTATCTGCAGTTGTTTAATCTCTTCATTCGTGGTTTCCAGTAGGGATGGTTGAAATTTTTTCATAAAAACTGTTTGTTGACAGAAAATTGAGTTTTTGACCAAACAAACTTTTTTGATGAAAGTGTCAAAAAAACAACAACAACAAAACCCACAACCATACACCCATTAACCAAAACTTTTTTTGTGGATGAAAATGAAAACATTTCAATTCAGAAATGCCACTGTGGTGTCTTGTGGGAATTGTACAGAGCAGGGGTCGGCAACCTTTCAGAAGTGGTGTGCCGAGTCTTCATTTATTCACTCTGATTTAAGGTTTAGCGGGCCAGTAATACATTTTAACATTTTTAGAAAGTCTCTTTCTATAAGTCTATAATATATAAACAAACTATTGTTGTATGTAAAGTAAATAAGGTTTTTTCAAATGTTTAAGAAGCTTCATTTAAAATTAAATGAAAATGCAGAGCCCCCCGGACTGGTGGCCAGGACCCGGGCAGTGTGAGTGCCACTGAAAATCAGCTTGCGTGCCGCCTTCGGCACACGTGCCATAGGTTGCCTACCCCTGGTATAGAGTGTCTCATGCTACCATTCTCCTCTATGCACTCAGATCCCTGACCCAGCAACATCTGACATGATGCACCATGGTCAGATGACTTCCCTGATCAGTGAGGCAGGTTTTCCAATGGGGTGTGAGAGATGATGCCAGGAAGCGTAGGGTGGGGAGGGGGTTTAGGACACGGGGTGAAATGGAGGACAGGATGGGCAGGGACAGGTGGAGTGGGGATAGGACAGGGCACAGAATGCGAGGGGCAGACAGTATAACTTACTTGCTCACCGCCCATTGCGGGGATACCCTCATCCTTGGGTTCATCCAGGGGAGACCTGCTGGAGATCCGGCTCCCACCAGGCTGCCCCCACCAGGCCAGGTCCTCCAGCTGTATGGTCAGTGGTTAGGCCTCTGCACATGTGTTACTGTGTGCAGGGTGCACACCGTGTGCACCCTGAAGATACGCATTAACAGTTTGATAATGCACTTTGATCTGGTCCTTTTTAGTGCACATGGACCATTAGTCTGCACTATGGCAGGTTAGTGAGGGATAGATCACATCGCAACTTGCTGAAAATCTGTCACCCGAGACAGCTGTGCCGCCCTAGGCAGCTGCCTAGCTTGCCTATGCCTAGCCTCTGTGCATAATGTGCTTCAAAAAGGCACTACCCATACACATAATAGTATCGGGGGGGGAGGGGGTAGTAGTCCCCCCCTGCCCTCCTATTAGTTCCGCCACTGCCCATGATGCACCATAGGGAAGAATGCCTGGCACATAGGGAAGAATGTGGCATGAGACACCCAAATGATACCTCCATGAGGCACTACAACACAATGTCAGATGAACACAGATTAATGTCAACATGCCCCCATATGAAATGTTTTGACTTGTTTTGATAAATCAAAATGCTTCAGTTTGGGTTGGCCTCACCCAAACCAAAATATTTTGTTTTGATTTTCCTCACAGAAAATCCATTTTGGGGGGCGGGGGGAGGAATCAAAATTTTCCCATGGGAAAACTTCAGGTTTGCAGAAATTGCATTTTCTATTGAAAAAAACATTTACATGGTAAGTTCCCAACCAGCTTTTCTAGTGTCTAAATTATCCACAAAAAGCCAGTAGTGTTTTCTACAGCTAATTTGTATCATTACTTCCATATTACTCATGAGTCATTTTTGGCTTGGGAGTCTAAATTAAGCAAAATTTTTAAATCTAGAGTCCACTTAATTTCTTCTTCTCGCTCCTTTTTTATCATGCAGTAACAATTAGATTATGATTAGACTAAATAGCTGCAATGTGGAAGAACTACACAATATTATATAAATATATAAATTCAGGTGTAAATGTACATGTTTTACACAAAGGCATGTGCAGAGATTCAAACTCATGCATCAACATACATACTTGTATGCATGTAAATTTAAAAACCTTGCTGATACAATTTAGTGAGAAACACATTTCAAAAGTAGAGCTAGAAAGGAAAAACAGAACGAAATTGTGATTAATAATGCTGATTAACAAGTCAGACTTTTGACCTGTACAGTTTTCAGAGTATTTTTTCCCTAGTAGAAATAAGAAAAATAAGAGAGAAGAAACCCCCCCCCCCAAAACCCAAACAAAGAAAACAAAGAAAAGGTTAGTATATGACTAAAGCTGGCTAAACCTTATTATTTAGGTAACTCTAGGTGGTTTCCATTGGCCTTATAGTACATGCCACTGAACAGACATACAGTAACTGAATTGTTTCAACGTATCCAAATAACATTGAAATAGACTTAATTGTTGAGCTGCAGGAAAGACCATGTGTCTCCAGAGACTATTAGTGTCATTTTAAAAGCTAAATGTATCATAAAACCTGTCTTTAACCGAATAAAATTGTACAGACCAACACAATTTTAGTTAATGTTTTCCACATTTCTTGTAAAAAAATGTGTTGGCTATAAAGCTAAGTTCATAACATTATTAGGAATATTTCAATGCTGCGCTTTTCTATGAGTTTGAATCTATTGCCCTTACTCCCCCTGAGTAGCACTTTACTCTGTGAGTAATCACATTGAAATCAATTGGGCCTACTCACAGAGCAAATTTCTACTTAATGTGAGTAAAGGTTAGAGAATCTGTCCCTACATTTATTTTTTTAAAATTACAAGAATATTTGCATAGAAAGACACAGGAAGAATAGGATATTCTGATCCCACTTGATAAATATATCTCACTATGTTTGCTTTGTAATGTTGTTTTGCCTGAAAATTGAAACCTAATTCTGCATAAGGAAGGATGTTGTACTATTTGGGAAGAATAGTGAACTTTATAGGAGGTTACATTGATGTGGATTGCTGGTGGGATTTCATCAGCAGTTAGATTTTTGTTGATGATGTTCTTTTGGGGTCCCTCTTTCTGATTTTTTTATATATATTTGAACATTACATAAGTTGTAATGCTGTCTGTGTAATAAGATTTCTTTGAATAAAGGAAATAATAGCAGAGCTATTCCAAAGTAGAAAAAGTTTAAGCATTGCTTTTTATACTATCAAAGAGACAAAGGGGTATCTCTTTCTTACAAAAAAGTTCAAAGTATAATGGGGAAAAATCAAGAGCAGAGATAAATAGTGGATCAACTCTGAATAGAGGGAACAAATCTTTCTATTTATCGGTCTGATTTTTTTCCACTGGAGTTGTATATCAACTATCAAGGAAGCTATTTCAAATAACTTAGGCTCACATAATTGTTATTTTACAAGTTTAGTTGCTATGGAAATGCATGATGTAATCCACTCTTACCATCACAATCAGTTTATTTTTTCATACCTAGACAGCATTCCTCCCCCCCCCCACACACACACTTTTCAATTAGTCCTCTCCAACACAGGAGACAACTAATTTTTCTGGAAAAGCTCAGAATCCAGACATAATTACCCATGTGTAGAAATACTGGTGCTTTTCCTGAAAAGTTAGATTTTCTTGCAACTGCTGCCATTGTCCAGCTTTTCCCATTAGAGCTATGTATGAATGGAAACAACTGTAATTTCTTCATTGCTAGCTATTAAAATGAACTTGAATCATGTAAAACTTCTGGAAGAGAGATATTATGGTGACTAAAAATATTGTTGAAGTCTAACTTGGGGATGATTCATTTGGTTCTGGTTTTGTGATAGGAAAAGGGTATGTGCTAACACAGCAGTCCACATTTAGAGTGAAATTCATCCTGTGCAGAGGTCAAATACCAGGTCTGTATCACTCAATTCTTGCTTCATCCCCATTTGAGGGTTTAAGTAATGCATAGCCCTGATTCTCAGCCTGGGCGTGAATTTCATCCATAAAGAAGGAAGTCCATGGAAGCATGAAGCTAGAATATATCCTCCACCCTTAAAGAAGAAAAGGGCCCCTAATTTTTCTGGGTTACTGATGGAACAGTATAGCAAGGATCAATTTGCAGATATCTTAGAGACTATAGGGTATAAGCTGAATTTTGTTAAACCTCATTTTCTTAGTAAGAAGGCTGTGTGATACAATCTGACAAGAGCCAAGAAATGCAACATTCATGCTGATGCTTTATTGCGCATGCCAGTGACTTTAGGAAATTTGTTAACTGTCACATCACACCCTTACCAGATACCCCTGTAATACCTGGTCCCAGATGAATATGCTTAATGCACTAGCAGCTTTAACTCAGTTATTTCTTGATTAGTAAGGTTGTGTCAAAAAGCATAATGCTACAGTTTTACCTAATAATTAAATATATGGGACTGGAGGTAGGCTTCGTTTGTGTGTTTTCAGACCTGCTTGAGACTTTGAAACAAAATTCCGAATGGGGACCAACATTTCCTACAAATTATGACAGAATTTTTTCAAATATGGGAACATGTGCAATATGGATTTTTAGCTTCTTTCTAATTAAACAGCTGTATTAAAGATTTTAAATCCTACAAGCAATAGCTACAGCAATCTATATTCTTCAAGAGAGTGAGAGAGATGGATTTTTCCATTCATCACTGAACATATGATCCTCAAAATCCATGATCCAATAACCAGGATTGTAAGATTTGGTAAACTTGAAATTATTTTTCCTACCTGGATCCCACTATTTTGATAAGGTGAGTCATGCAGGTCCTTCTTGCTCTTGTGCAGGAAAAAAAATTCACATAGCACAAGTTTTTGTTCATTTTGTTTTCTCTTTATAGGGGAAAATATCCCTCAGACTAGTGTGAAAGTTGATAAAACTACCAAAAGAACCATCTAGTCTACAAGTACATCTTTTTAAAACAGTAGTTTCTAGATTCTGTAAAAATACTATGCAAATATATGATCTCTTACTGGCTCTGCAATAAGTAGCTCAAAAGATGCTGTTGACAGATAGTTTTACAATCTACCAATCCATCAACCCTTACTCATGCAGGAAGTCCCATTGACGTCAATGGGACCAAGCACAGTAGTTAGGACAACTCACATGAGTAAAGGTTGCAAGACTGGACCCTGTCATGGTAAGGTATTTTTGAACTGTTCACACACTGTGCTAATAATGTGAAAATTTACTGCAAGCAAAGCAAATCATGGATGATTTCCACATTTTGGTCACATGGTTTGAGCTGATTAGTGCAGAATCTAATTTGCTCTAATCAGTCCAAGGTGGATAGAATGTGAAACAGATGACCTTAGATTTTAAGAACAGGTAAATCTGCCTATTTGAGGTGAATAATAACATTTCCTACTGATGGGTTTTCACCTTGTCCTTTAAAATTACATCAGGTAAGAGCTAAGAGTTACTGGTGATAAAAGTTTGAATTCCCCTGTACTATATAAAAGTTCACCTTCCTGTCAGTGCCAATTTTGAACCAGACACATATACAAAAACAAGACTGAGGTGCCTATTAAATACAGCAAGTTTTAATATACCCACTTGGGGAGAAAAATTCCACTAACATATTAGAAAGGAAAAGTACAAATCTGTAATATAGCTCTAGAAAGAGAGTTTAAGTGAGGGAAGAGAATTTCTCTTCCATACATTCAAAAAATAGAGAAAAATGTGTAGTGGTGTGTGTTTGGTGGTGGTTGTTATTGTTGTTTTGTTTGGGTGGTTTTTTTGAAACACGATCTACAGAAGAATATTAATTAAACCAATTTAAAATTAAAAATTCAAGTCTCAATGCCAGTCATCAGCTGGTGCCATGTGATTAGGCCTTATAGACTTTTGTCTTTTTTGAGAGCTTATACCAGTCTGTAGTCTTTGCAGGTGTAATTTCTTACAGGAGAAGAAAGAAAGTGGAAGTTTGCCTTCACTCAAACAAAGCTGATTTGGTATGTGTGGGAAAGCTATCTACTTTCCTCCCAAGACATATTTGGGTGAGGAAAGATCAAGTGTCATTATTCCTTTCAAATAAACAGAATTATCCATTCTTAAAATCAAAGGTGATCTGTTTTATATCTCAAGGAATAATGCCACATTATTTTTCTATTAATGGGACTAACTACCTTCTAGTACAGGGGTAGGCAACCTATGGCACTCATGCCAAAGGCGGCACGCGAGCTGATTTTCAGTAGCACTCACACTGCCTGGGTCCTGGCCACCAGTCTGGGGGGCTCTGCATTTTAATTCAATTTTAAATGAAGCTTCTTAAACATTTTAAAATCCTTATTTACTTTACATACAACAATAGTTTAGTTATATATTATAGACTTATTGAAAAAGACCTTCTAAAACCGTTAAAATGTATTACTGGCATGCGAAACCTTAAATCAGAGTGAATAAATGAAGACTCGGCACACCACTTCTGAAAGGTTGCCGACCCCTGTACTAGTACCTGAGACTCAGAGATGCTAACTTGTACCTGTCCTCCTTTGAGAATCTCCAGTAATGTTTTCTAAATTTTTTTTCCCTAGACCAAGCTGAAATTTACATGGGCTTCAAATAGATCTGTGGAGATGTCACTTCAGACAGCACTGTGGGTTTCAAACAGCAATGTGGAGATGTCACTTCTCCCTTACTAACTGCTGCAGGAAAAACTACCCCTTTTGAGGGAACTGGCCCCATACTTTATTACAAAATTGCTGATGTCCCCTTCAGTGGGCTTGTCTTCACTAGAAAATTTAAAAGATGTTAAAGGAGTCCTGTTAACTAACACCATGATGACCATACCTTTGCACTATGTATAACACTGGACAAAGTCACGTTCAAGAATATGTCAGCTAGTCACAGTTAAACGCTGGCCCCAGTAGGGTTGACTCACGGATAGCTAACATGATGTTGATCATGGCTTATGTCTGTCTATGCTCACTGCAAAGTCATGGTCATTGTTGTGTTAGTTAATATGACTCCTCTAGGTCATGTGCTGACTTGACGTAATTTTCTAGTGAAGACAAGCCCACGAGGCAGCAGGACTCATATATCTTCACTCCTGATTTCCTCCTGTACCTCAAGTTTTTTTTGTGGTTGCATCTTTGGTCCAATTCACTTTTAATAATGGCTAGAATGGTATTGGTCTCTGCACTAGTTAAAAAACAAGAAGTGTAGCTGTAATGCTGAGAGCATGAGCCACAAGTTTCAGGCCAGACTGAATGTTTGTGGTTGTTTCTTACTGTACAATCCTAAAATAAAATAAAGGTCTTATGATAACAATACAAATAAATCCTTATGTCTTGCTATTATAATGTCTGTTTCCACCAATTATTGATTTTTCAGGCATTCCAGCATTCATTGTTCATAGATTTATATTTCTAACAATAATCGTCCAACTCGTGTTTCCATTGTTGTACTCGGTGTGTGATCCCACGAGTATAACTGGTGTTTGGTAGTACCCCCTTTTGTAATTGCTTTTGCTTTAAATTAAGAAGTAATTAGAAGCCCACTAATTTCAATCTAGTCCCCATGGGTCAGGACTGAGATCACTGGCAGAACAGTTAGAAAGCATGAATTACACATCTCCTGTTCCATGACGGCCAAGTTTGTATTGGAGGTAGGTCAATAATTTCTGCTACTGTCAGTGGCAGCCTTTTAAGATAGCACAAGGATGCAGACAGTGTTCGATCATTCTTAGGCAAGTGCTGGGGACAAGTTTTTCTAGTTATGAGTAATAGAAAAGCAGGACACATGAGATGGCATGAACCACTAGTCTTTGCTGCACAAAGGCTCTTTGGCATGGAGATGGAGGCCTCTGTTGGCTTGCTCCCCACTTCTGAAGACTGATGGGGAGGCCACTATTGCTCTGCTTTTCTTTTGTGCAGACAGCAGGATCCCTCCCCCCAACAGACTTTCTATCCATCCTCTTAATTGTCTTTCTTCCCTCCTGCTGCAAGAGAGAGACTTTTTTCTGTGTCCCTGATTACAAGAAGTTATTTAATCAAGGCATGGGGACTTGATAGTGAGTTGATAACAATGAGCTTTATTGATTGTCTGCCCTGAGTATTCATGCAGCATTGACTAAAATCTAGTCCCAGCATACAACATGCTCTGTGTGAAGAGTCTGGTGGGTTCTCTGTGGGACAGTCTCCTACATGGCTGTTCCAAGGTTCTGTCTGGAATCTGGAAGGAATCTCCACTTATAGCCCATGAGGCCAACTTTCTTCTTTGAGAAGCTTTTTGGGCTTTGTCCAGGATCCAGTTTTTCTTGGCAAGGCTTCTGATTTTTTTCTTGGGAGCAGTGAAACCTTTCCCTAAAATGCCCTGCTCTGCCTTCTGGCTGAAGTATGAGACTGATGCTCTTCTTCCCCAGTGAAGTAGTACATCTGTGGAGCATAGAGACTAGGTAACTGGCTGTCATGTCAGGTTTCCTAAACATACTTTCCTGACATGTCTCACTTGTTGGTTTGTATCAAAGCAAAGTCTCTGCTACTAGCTCCATTGCACATCAGGGTTAGAAAATAATTCAATTAAGGGGGGAAAAGTGTTTAGTTCACTCAAAACCAGTCTATTCCTCTAACTCTTCTCTCCATCCCCCACCCCAAGACAGGCTCATGATAACACTTATGCTTCTGTTCTGTTTTTTGTTTGTTCCTACATCATAGATACTAACTACTATGTTCTTTAATTTAACAGCTTCTGCTACACTGGGGAGAGTAACTTCATTTTCTGGATAGCAAATTCCTGTATGATGCAGTCCCCACACAACTACAGTTTTGCTACTCTGAAACAATTCTATTTCAGTAAATGTACAGACCACCTCACTAATGACTCGGTAACTGAATTAGTGTGTAGGCATAGAGGGGTCTCTGAATTTAATTGGGAGTGTTCCAGTCAGAAGGAACTTGAGGGTTGCAATCCAGCCTCAGAGACTACAACTCCCATGATGCCTTGGGAAAGAGAGCACCTTCTGCTGCCAGGGGATGCAGGTAGAGCATGTGATGAGCTCCATCTGGGTGGAGTTGCTCAGATGGCCAAGGGAGTGGAGACTGCTTTGTGGAGTTCTGTCCAAGCCTGGAGCTGCTAATAAAAAGTTAGAAGCTGCTGCTGAGAAGATGCTGGGTCTTTGACCAAGCAGGGAGCCATGGAGGCTATGCTGGGCTTCACTGGAGCCAGTGCAGAGACTGTTGCTGGGTCCAGAGCTGAGTGAAGGCATCCTAAGTAACCGCCTGCTATGTTGTTTGGAAAAGTGCTTGCAGGGGAAGGGGGATAGCAAAGAGACTTTTAGGGATTTCCCTGAACCTGAGAAGAGACAAAGTGATCTTATTGTCTAGGATCCAAAGTTACTGACCTCTGGTTATAACAACTCCCATCTTCAGAGGGGTTGTTCAGCTTGGCAGGCTCTCAAGTTAGAGTTGCTCTGCCCCTTGTTGCCTTGGCTGAACTGTTTTACTGGACCAACAGAGTGCTGTCCCCACGTGCAAGATCTTCATGTGCATCAAAGCGAGTGTTTAGAACACTGACATTCAGAGGAGTGTACATTCGGGGTGGGGTAAATGGTGCCAGTTTAAATGTAAGTTGATTAAATTTCATTTACTACTGTAAACTGCATTTAGTAATTGATTTATTGAAGTGCCTCCTACTGACTTACAGTGGGGTTGTGACATTTGAATTAATCTCAATCTGTTATATCATATTTTTCTAAATTGTTAAGTAAAGGTGTGTTAACTCTAATCTAACAGGATATTGGTTGTATGTTGTTTATAATTAGTACTTTTGAGTTAGATCCATTACAAATATTAGCTCAGGTTTATTCCTGGAGGCTCCCAAGGCATTCCTGTGAGGGTGTACAGGGCCCAGCCAGGTGAAGTCACCACCAAGGTTATGTAAGTAAAAGGACTGCAGCAGAGAGTTGAATAGATGATTCCCTCTTATTCAACATTACCACTGGGATACTCAGGATCTCCTTTACCATCAACAACATTAAGCACCTGGGCACACAGGTGAGAGTTGCCTTCTCCTGAATAACCCAAGAAGGCAAAGCGGGGCAGGGTTACAGCTGTTACTAGTACAGGGATTGGCAACGGGTAAGTCCCCTGGCGGGCCGGGCCGGTTTGTTTACCTGCTGCATCCACAGGTTGGGCCGATTGCAGCTCCCACTGACCGCGGTTCGCCACTCCAGGCCAATGGGGGTTGCGGGAAGCCGCGGCCAGCACATCCCTCGGCCCGCGCTGCTTCCCGCAGCCCCCATTGGCCAGAAACTGCAGACGTGGCAGGTGCTTACCCTGGTGGGCCGCATGCCAGAGGTTGCTGATCCCTGTACTAGTACAACATTTTTTTTTATAACCAAGCTACCCCATTTTTAAAAAAACAAATAGTTCACTAGTTACTGTGTTCTGCCACCTATCCAATGAGCAATTCTTTGGCTAACCAGGAATAGAGTAGAGTTGCGAGTTTTGGTTGGATGTATTCCTGGAGGTTTCATCACATGACATAACTAAAGATTAACCATTAATTCCGGAGACTCCAGAGCAATCCTGGAGGGTTGGCAGCCTTATAATTGAGATACTTGTCAGCACACCAACCTGGCATTGGTTGGCATGGTACAAAGTCAGTGGCCACCTAGGAATATCATTGCTATTATGCTTCACTGCATGGGCATTTGGCACTTCACAGCTGCAGTAAGGAGAGAACTCAGACCCTAAGTCATAGGCTCCTATCTCTTGAGGTAAATGAGAATTGCTGTTAGCAGTAGAGGACCTATGGCACACAGATGAGCAACTCTGATTCTGTCCAGTTTAGGGCATGTATAAATACACCACACACCACATCACTAACCAATACAGTACATTACATTGTATAGTCTCCAAGAGCTATTTCTTGTTCCAGGTGATTGCTCTGAAACACTCAAGGGAAATATACCACATCTGCAGTGATGACTGCTGAAATAGTTGGGTCGGTTTATTTGGAGAGTTCAGATGATTCTATAACTGTTTTTTACTCTGTAAATGCATGTGGAAACTTCTGAAAAATAACTACAAAACATAACGTAACTGAAAGCTGTGGAAAAACCTGTTTAAACTTAAGACTCTGCCTCTGCACTGCAGTTTCAGGATTTGAACCCCAGTATATGTTTCAACCTCCTGCAAACTCTGATAATTTTCCTTTTCTGCTGCTCCTTTGCTCTCAGCAACTTTCTCTAGCATGGCTTTAGTTTCCATCATTGTATACTAAATATACTAATGATACTGATTTCAGCTCTCAGACTCAGGGCACGTCTATAGTGCCCTGCAGTTCCAGCTAAGGGGTATGAATAGCAGTGCATACCTAAGTGCTTGCTGCACTGTAACTACCTGTGAGGACTCTGTGGGCATGAATGTAAAGGTTCCTAGTTCACATTAATGTAATCCTGTCAGAAGAGGACTATATTAATATGAAGCAGGAAACTTTTAGTTTGCACAGCATCAGGGCTGGTGCAAGGATATTTTGTGCCCTAGGCGAAACTTCCACCTTGTGCACCCCCTACCCCCTCCCCTCCCCTCCCCCAGGAGCATCACTTATTATAAACTTTCAAAAATGAATACTGCATAATGTGTCATTGTTCATTAGATTAATACAGGGGGGTCAGAGGAGATGATCACAACAGTCCCTTCTGGCCCGGGGGAACCTATGAGTAAGGAGGAGGCTGAGAATGCGCCCAGCTCACAGGGTCTCTAAACATTCCCAGGCTCTGAGTACTTTGCCCTTCGGGGGGGACCCAGGGGCAAGGAGGGCAGAGACGGGCTCTCTCAGGGAGCAGGTGAGGATCTGCCTGGGGATCAGGGCCGGCTCCCCGCATTGGCACAGTGCCACCGTGGGGGGTCGGTATTTGGAAGCGGCACCTGCGCCAGCCCTTTCCCCTACGTCGTGCTGCGGGGTTTAGTTTTCCTTTCCTTCGCCCTTGGAGGCGGCTGCACCCAGCCCCAGGTGCGGCGCGTTGGAGGGCGAAGCTCACCTGAGCTCAGGACCGCGTCCTGCCTCCCCCAACGGCTCCATCCCTCAGCCGCGCTGGTCGCCGCACCCAGCCGCTGTCGCCTCCTTGCTCCGCCGCAGGCTCCCACTGACTGTCCTGCGTGGTGCCCCTTGCTGCGGGGGTGGGTTTGTTATGGAGGCCTCGCTCCCCACCCTGCCCTGCTCAGCTGACTCCCGTGATGCCGGACACCAATTTTTGGTGCCCCCAAATCTTGGCGCCCTAGGCGGCCGCCTAGTTCGCCTAGTGGTTACACCAGCCCTGCACAGCATCCACACAGGGGACTTACAGTGCAGCACGCACTTTGGCGCTCACTGCTATTCACACCCAGTGCCGTATTATTGCCTAGGCCGACAAGGCCTAGGCCTAGGGCAGCAAATTTGCAGGGGCGGAAGCTCCACTCTGTGCCCCGCCCGCCTGCTCCAGCTCACCTCCGCCTCCTCTGCAAGTGCGCCGCCACGTCCTGTTTCTCTCCCCTCCCAGCTCTTGCGCCACAAAACAGCTGTTTCGCGGGGCAGGGAGGGAGGGGGGAGAAGGGGGAATGCCGCACGCTGGGGGAAGAGGAGGGGCCGGGGGCAGGGATTTGGGGAAGGGATCCAATAGGGGAAGGGAGGGGGCGGAGTTGGGGTGGGGACTTTGGGGAGGGGGTTGGAATGGGGGCGGGGAAAGGGCGGAGTCGGGACGGGGCCAGGGCGGCAATTATTTCCCGGCCTAGGGGCGGCAAAATTATTAATCCGCCACTGTTCACACCCCAGTAGTATGAATGGCAGGGCAGTGTAGACAAGCCCTCAGAACCTTGTCATTAACAGAGGATTCTCTGTATTCAACATGGAAGGATAATAACTTTACCAGCAACTTTCTGTGTAACCTTGACAATCATTGCATACTTTTATAGTCTTCTTTTTCATATCTTATACTTTGTTGTAAAATCCTTGGGCTAGATCCTTAGCTGGTGTAAATTGGTGTAGCTTCATTGACTTCAATGGACCTATGGTGAATTACTTCAGCTGAGAACGTGGCACCTTTCAGGAATCAGTGGCTATAGGTGTATGTGTATATGTGTGTACACAATGTATATGTATGTATAATGTAATATAAAATTATATTTTTAACCAGTTCATACTTTTTGCTCATTTGACAGCTCGCCTGAATGCTGAGTCCATGGTTGTGAAACCCATCACTCCAGAGAGCTGGAATGTGTACTGTATTTCCAGAACAGTGCTCCAGGACTTGCAATTGTCTATGTACAGGTATGAGGCATGTAGAGTACATGGCCCAGATCATTGGGTGGGGCTGAGGAGTGCATAGCAGAACTTGTGGGGATGAGGATGCAAAGGTGGCTTTAAGTTCCTGGGCTGGTTGTGTGCTAGTCTGGTACCAGAGTGTAGGTTAGAGCTCTAACTTGCACTGGTTGCCAGTGGCAACCAGAGATAAACTGAGGGAAAATGATATGAAACAGGGATACCTTGTCCATGCCCTTTTCCCAAACTGGCTGCAAGGAGCCATTATACTAGCTTATGCTACTAGAATATTCTCCTTCTTAGGGATGATTTGCCCACGACCAGATACATTTTAGGGGCGCTTTGCACCAGGAGTGGGGCTGAAAAGTTGGATTTGTGTGTGTAACTCATAACTCATAACATGCTCATATCAATATTAGAAATTTAATTGAATCAAGGTTTTTCTGACCAAGAAGGAATCTTAGTGAAACAATTCCTTTAGGAGATTAGGAAATTTTAAATGGTTTTGGCCATGAGTTTGCTCACAGGTGTGGAGTTAATGATGCTGGTCTTTGCAACCACAATTTCCAAGGTGTGAAATAAATACTTCTAGATAGTTTAATAATATGGCTACTCTCTTTTTGTCACAGAGTGGCATTGACCCTTTAAGAGGGAAGAGGCCAGTGCACCTTTGAGAGGCTAGCTGACCTCCAATTGGACTGGCTCTTGCAGGGAGGGAGAAAGGAGGGCTTGGTGACTCAGATGAGTTAGTCAGGAAATGAGCAGAGAGAGCAGACATGACATTCTTAGTGCTTGGTCCCTGGGGCAAGGGAGACAGGCCAAAAACCAGGAGGCCTGCTCAGGGAGCAGGAGCAGCAGGAAGTTCCCTGGGAGGGGAGGCAATGGGAATGTGCCGGGGTGGGGGGAAAAGGCCTCCAAGGAGAATGTCCTGGGCTTGGGAGGTGGAGTTCAGTTAAAATCCGGCCATAGACCCTGAAGCAGGAGGGATTGAAAGGCAAAAAGGGGGAAATCCCCTGGGAGCTGTAGCCTGGGGAGGTTCCAGGAGCAGTTTTGTTGTTCTGCCTTACGTTTGGATACTAACACTAGGAGAAAAGAGATGCTCGGTGTGTCAATGGGTCCTTTGTGAGCTGGGGAGAAGGCCAGCTTGCTCCAATGTTCTGTTCTAGTCTGTATAGATTCTTACACTGCCCTCATCACCGGAAAGCTGAGCACTTTCCAGCAGTGCAGTAAGCAATGTGACTAACATTAGTTCTTTCTTTCATCCTCTCCCCCCCCGCCCAAAGAGGGGAGAATTATGTGCAGTGTATTGTTTTGGTTTGGTAGGTTTTTTATTTTATTTTATTTCTGTACACCCTGCTATGTGTTTATGATAGAAAAGGCAGGACAAAGGAGTGCACCTTGCTCTTGGAGGGGAAGGTGATGAAGTTTCTGAGGGTCCTTAGCTCTTGTAGGGGTTTGTTTCACAGTCTCATCCCAACCCCCAAGCAAGCTCAGTTCCTGACACAATCAAGATGATTCCATACATCTGCACTGTTGTGAGCTTTGGGATGTCTGACGGGTTGTGAATTAATGCTTAAATTTAAGGATCAATCCAAAAACCCATCTTTGAAGGGAGTCTCTCCCAGCCCAGCTTTAGAATCCAAATACAAGACTAAAACCAGGGTGATTTTTGCTTTGTCTTGGAAAAACCAAAACCCAGCAAGTGACATTTTAGCAAAATCAGATCTAGTTGCAGTTGCCAAATTATCTGTCACCTTTATTTTATTTACTTGTTTGTCTACATGCTCAATACAGTATAATGTTGATTAGTATGGGCAGATTGGAATCTAACTTTCATTCAAAACTTCAATTATTAGGAAGCTTTTTTTAAAAGTGCCTATAGATTCAGTAAACATTTTATTTCCATTTTCTTTGTTTTCCCATGACTGGAAGTGAAAATACCGAAGTAGATTTCTAGTGCAGTGGCAGCTAGAGACCCCAATCCATTGCTAGGCGCTGTATAGATAAATAACAGAGAGAGTCAGACACATAGATGAACATAATTTGTTGGGAAATAGTCAACATGTTTTTTGTAAAGGGAAATCATGCCTCACCAATCTACCAGAATTCTTTGAGGGGGTCAACAAGCATGCGGACAAAGGAGATCCAGTGGATATAATGTATTTAGATTTTCAGAAGCTTTTGACAAGGTCCCTCACCAAAGGCTCTTAAGCAAAGTAAGCAGTCATGGGATAAGAGGGACGGTTCTCTCATGGACTGGTAACTGGTTAAAAGGCAGTAAACAAAGGGTAGGAATAAATGGTCAATTTTCAGAATGGAGAGAGGTAAATAGTGGTGTCCCCCAGGGATCAGTACTGGGCCCAGTTCTATTTAACATATTCATAAACGATCTGGAAAAAGGGGTAAACAGTGAGGTGGCAAAATTTGCAGATGATACAAAACTACTCAAGATAGTTAAGTCCCAGGCAGACTGCAAAGAGCTACAAAAGGATCTCACAAAACTGGGTAACAAAAATGGCAGATGAAATTTAATGTTGATAAATGCAAAGTAATGCACATTGGAAAACATAATCCTAACTATGGGGTCTAAATTAGCTGGTACCACTCAAGAAAGAGATCTTGGAGTCATTGTGGATAGTTCTCTGAAATCATTCACTCAATGTGCAGCGGCAGTCAAAAAAGTGAACAGAATGTTGGGAATCATCAAGAAAGGGATAGATAATAAGACAGAAAATATCATATTGCCTCTATATAAATCCATGGTACACCCACACCTTGAATACTTCGTGCAGATGTGGTTGCCCCATCTCAAAAAAGATAAATTGGAATTGGAAAAGGTTCAGAAAAGGGCAACAAAAATGATTAGGGATATAGAACGGCTTCTGTATGAGGAGAGATTAACAAGATTGGGACTTTTCAGCTTGGAAAAGAGATGACTAATGGGGGATATGATAGAGATCTATAAAATCACGAGTGGTATATAGAAAGTAAAAAAGGAAATGTTATTTACTCCTTCTCATAATACAAGAACAAGGGGCCATCAAATGAAATTAATAGGTAGCAAGTTTAAAATAAACACAAGAAAGTATTTTTTCACGCAATGCACTGTCAACCTCTGGAACTCCTTGCCAGAAGGTGTTGTGAAGGCCAATACTATAACGGGGTTCAAAAGGGAGCTAGATAGATTCATGGAGGATAGGTCCATCAATGGCTATTAGCCAGGATGGGCAGGAATAGTGTCCCTAGCCTCTCTTTGCCAGAAGCTGGGATTGGATGACAGGGCATGGATCGCTTGATGATAACCTGTCTGTTCATTCCCCTTGGGGCACCTGCCATTGGCCACTGTCAGAGGACAGGATACTGAGCTAGATGGACCTTTGGTCTGACCCAGTATAGCCGTTCTTATGTTCTTAGTCCTTGCCCTAAAATCTAAGTATAAAACAAGAGGCTACAGCAAATAGACCAGGGGTGCATATGGGAGGCTCTATTACCTAGTGGCTAGAGCGTGTTCAGGTGGGTTATATACTTGCTGCTGGCCTGCTGGGTGAACTTGGGCAAGTACTTCCCTCCTTGTGCCTCAGTTTCCCCAGGTGCAAATGATACTGACCTCCTTTGCAAAGTGCTTTGAGGTCTACTGATGAAAAGCATTAAATAATAGCTAGGTATTATTATTATCAGGCAGTATTTATTACAGTCTGGCCTGGTCATGCCATTCTTATTCAGACAGAATTTCCAGTGGAAATTAAAAATGTAGAGGAAGTTTTGCCTGATTAAGGAGTGCAGGATCAGGTGATATCCGATTTAAATAAAACGGAAGTACTGGCAATCTCATGTAAAAAAATCTCTTATCAAAAACCATCTAGACTTGCTTCTCTAGTCTTTGGATAAGACGGAAAGTGTCTGCATATTTGGAAGCTTATCTATGCTTAACCTCCAAAGAGTTAGGCGTTTTCCTACCACTATTTTTGTTCTGCTTCCAGCAAAAAAAAAAAAATAACTTTTTTTTTCTTACTCACTTTATCAAGTAAATAAGATTGGAAAATATTTTCCTCTGTAATCAGATGAGAGTGAGAATAGCACTTTCTAATGTGCTTTGTATGCTAGGCATTTGTAATCTCATTTCAGAATTGAAAATTAAGAGCCAAATTCGACCTGTGGGAGCAGTTACACTGACAATTCAAACACATATCACCCAACCCCTGTACTGTGGAATTTTCTGGGTTAATGGGTTAAGCTGCTTTGCCATACTAAACTATTTTTTTAATATGGTTTGGTTCTGCCTAAAAGGGATCAAACTGGGATTTAGGGTGAAATCCTGGACCCATTGAAGTCAATGGCAAAACTCCCATTGATTTCAATGGGGCCCAGTTTTTACCCTTGGTGCCTAACTCAACTTCTAGTTCAAACAGGAAGTAAATCAGAGAAGTCCTATGGCAGGTGTTATACAGGAGGTTAGACTAAATGATCACTGGGTCCATTCTAACTTTATAATCTATGAATCTCTGGATCTTTACTGCCACACCACCCTGTCCTTTCAAATTATGGGGAACTCCAGACACCGACTGGTTAAGACACCTCCGAGAATTGCCAGTATGGACCCAAATTTACTGTGTTATATTTATGGATCATGGTTTTTTAGCCCAGATTCTAAACAAGGATTTTTGCTTTTTTGCTTTTTGTTAAACCTGGTTATAACACAGTTTTGTCCTCTCACACACAGACAGCACTAAACTGTTGTAACCTAGTTGCCCCCTGCTGTGTTAAAAGGACACATGGCAGCTTGAAATCAAATTTATTTTAAAAAATGAGTTAAAAGTAGCTACAGGTAATCAATGTTACCAACTCTTGTGACTTTATCTCATGGTAGGTGGTGTTTTTCTTCTGTTAGAATTAGATTATACCCTGAGACTCTCAACTTTCATTAAAAAAGTTTAATGGCCTTTGTAGTTGTGAGGAGAAGCTTAAAAATATGAACCCTAAATGTTTCAACACCAGAAGGCAAATAAAAAGACCCCAACATTTATTATTTTTAAGATATGATGATTTTTAAGACAGTCTCATAATTTTTTGGGTCATGACTTATGATTTTTGAATGCTTGGGGTTGTCAGCACTGGGTACCAAACCTGCCGCTGAGTGCCTCTGTCAATTTTTGTACTATCACAGTCACTTTTAAAAAAAAATCTCCCCCTCTGTTGCTGAGTGAAAGACTCACCCAAACTAAGGAAACTGACTACACAGGAGAAACAATGAAGCCAAACACACACAAAGTGCTGTCAATGCACAAGTTAAACTAAAAATGTGTATATTTCTCTAATCTCTTTAAATTATAGCAAACAAAAGTGTTGTTTATAACAGCAAGTAAACAAACCTCACATAAAAGTATTATTTATTTTTTAAATTGACCGTGTTGCTAAATGCAACTGTGCATACCACCGTGCATTTCCTACTGTCAGCAGGAAAACAAAACCATAGAAATTAGAGATGGAGGAATCTAGTGGGTCCTCCATTCCATTCCCTGGCAACAAAGGAATGTTCTCTACAGTGTATTTTATAATACTTAAGGCAGAATAGAATCCAGCTTGTGCTTACATTGGAAAACACGTGCTTTTTTGTCAGTAAAATACAGGTTTATAGGTTTAAGACATGTAAGGCATAGGAGCGTTTTGGGCAAAAATCACACTTGAATTCAGTATGGCCTCAAACTGTTCCTTTGTACTCACTGAACCCACTAATGGAAGATGAGAGTGTGACGGGTTGAACCCCTGGGAAGCCACCTGATGTGCTGAGATACCACTGTCTACCTGTTCTCCCAGCATGGCCCCCCTTAACCTGTCTTGCTGAGCCAGGCTCTTAAAACCTTCTCTAACACACACACAGGCAGGGCCATGCCCAGCTGCAGATCAGCTCTGGGAAGACTCAGCTTAAGGGACTTGCTCCAGCACTCAGATGTCCACCTCCCTTGGAGTGCAGGCCAAAGATATATGAAATTTGTCCCCTTCCTCAATGTGGAGAGCGGTGTGCACACTTCTTGCCTCCCCAGTTAGAAATTACAGAAACTGGGTTTACTAATATACAAAACAAATTTTATTAACTATAAAAGGCAGATTTTAAGTGGTAAAAGGGGTAACAAACAGAACAAAGCAGATTACTAAACACATGAAATCAAACACGCAAACTATGCTAGTTTCATTAAAGAAATTGGTTACAAATAGTATTTCTCACCCTCATCTGCAGGCAGTTTGCAAAGTTTCTGTGGTTCAGAGTTTCAGTTATATTCCTTTTCAGACTGGACCCCTGTCTCAGTCTGGACTCCCCCCTTGCCTTCCCTTTTGCAGTCTTTCTTCTTGGGCAGACAAGACAGGCCATGGAAAGGAGGAGTACTGTTTGCCTTCCTCCCCACCCTTAAATAGGATTTACATAAGGCGGGAATCCTTTGTTTCCCAAACTTGACCCCCCTTCCCTTACAGTGGAAAGTTACAAGAAGTCCCAGGTAATGTTTTAGTATCAGGTGACAAGACCACTTGACTCTATAGGATCACAGCGTCCATGAGTCAGTGGCCGTATGGAGTGTCCACAGTAAGGCCAAGCTTTTCACAATCTATTGTCCTCGCTGATGGGCCATCCGCCCTGTCTGGTTTTCCATTGTTGTACCTGAAGTGTTAGCAGTGGGCGTCACCCAAAGTAGCAGAGTTGAAATACAGATACGTAGTCAATATTCCTAACTTCAGATACAGAAATGATATAGGCTTACAAATTGGCTAATCGCATTCAGTAAATCATAACCTTTCCACATGAGCCATCTTGCATAAAGTATAGCTCAGTTATGTCATATTCATATCATAATCATATTTTCATGAATAATATGGAATGACATGTCACAGAGAGTTATTCTAAAATAGCTAGAATAACTATTCTTGGATTCATGGTTCCCCTGCTGGGTGCCTGTCTCCTTGTCTTGCCAAACTGTTCTTGCCTGTTTTTCTTGCCAGTACCTACAGTAGCTTCATGTCAATAAGCCCTTGATCAGCAATGCTCATTTTCAATTTTTTTTATGACAGATGTGACTCTGGAGGCACTCTTTGAAATCTGATGGGCTAGCTGCTGCAGGCAAATGTCTTTCCACTTATCTGCGGGACTTAATCCATTTTAACTGCTGTAAACTTTTGTCATTAAAGGGATACCATCAACTTGCCATCTGTAAATGTCGTAGCTACTATTGCCTACAAATAATTCCTAAAGTTACTAGCTCAGAAAAGGATCAGAGAAAAAAATGTTTTTCTCTATTTTTTCCAGTTTGTTTGTTTTCTGCCTTTGACAGCACTTTGTTTATAGTCAATTTCATTATTTTGGAGATGGCTGGGCAAGAGGGTATTTACCAAGAGCAGCAGCAGCAAAACTGAATCTGAAGATGCAACAGACAGCAGTGTACACAAAGAAAGAAAAGGGGGCTGGACATGCAGGCCTGAGTATAGCCCTGATTCTGCAAACACTTAAGCATACTCAACTTTGTTTGCATGTGTAGTCCCATTGAAGATTGACTATGACAGGATCAGGGCCTGTGTTTGGGGAGGGTGCTCTCAGACCTGCAAAAAAGACTTCACAGGGGAGCAGACAAAAATCCTTTCATTTATTTCAATGATTCTTTTTAAATGTAGAAGACAGTATTTCAAGTTTCTATCAGATAAGTGAATTGTTTCCAAATTAGTATATTTAAAAATATGAAGCTGATAATTTCTTTTCAATGCCTCTCTGGGAAAAACTCATGCTAACTTTTGAATCCACAATAGCCAATAATAGTATTTTATATAAAATGTCTTGCTATTGATGAAAAGAGAGAAAGCAACCAAGACTGAAATGAAAATGATTTTTGATAGATTGTGAATCAAAGGTCATTATGGCTGTATTTTTTTTGCTTAGAAATTTGTTGTTGCTGTTAAAATTTGTGCAGAGTATTTTTTTTCCCCGGTGTTAAAAAAAAATCCTACTCTGACATGAATTGGCTGACTCGGATTTGTTGCATTTTTCCTGTTGTTACAATGTTGGGCCAAATTTACTGCTGTATAAGCTCGTGAGACTTGATGCCATCAATCTGATCCAATTGTTTTTAAAGGTCTTGTGTGGCTTCTCAGCATCTGACATGTTGCCTTTGAGCTTGGGAGAATTCTCCCCAGGAAGGACATCAGTGGACTTGAATATGAATTCAGCATGTTTGATATATGGCCATCAGATGGAAGCAGAATACACAGCCCACGTGTGTGCTTGTTGTGTCTGTGTGTGCTTGGGGAAGAAGGGAAGGGATAGAATCTCAAGGAAGCAGCAAAGAGGAGGCCTTTTCCTGTCTTGAATTGGGAGAAGATGAGATATGTAGCACCTAGGAACTCTGAATTTCTGATGAACAGGGTCCGACAATAATGTTTTCATTTATTTATTTTAACAAATGTGTGTGTGGGCGGGGAGAGAGGGGAGGAGCGTGCGTGCACGGGTAGTTTTTTTCCCCTTTTTTAGAGTGCAACTTTTATACTTCATTGCCTAAGTTCTATTTCAGCATCAGTTGAAAGTAGATAAATAATATACACGTATACGTTCATCTAAGACTTTGAAAAACAGTAAATCAAAAACCTTTCTTGGGCGGACTTCAATTCTCAGAACAGGACCAGTACTTTTGAACCTCTATAGATTATATAGACCTGTGATTTTCAGTCCTTTTTCATTTGTGGACCCCTAAAATTTTTGAATGGAGGTGAATTTTGAATTGGAAATCTTAGACATGATCTTCAGACCCTGGTTGAAAACCACTGTTCTATGGTGTAACGACAACCTTTCATGGACCCCTTAGACAAAGTCTGGGGACCCCAAAGGATCTGGGGACCCCAGGTTGAAAACCACTGATTGATATAGGTGATGTTTGTCAAGATGGTGTATTTAAAACAGGTACCAGCTTTTTTACTGCAGTGCTGGGAGGGAGGGGGCTGGTGATGGCCCTCTCCTATCCCTTCCCCACTTGTCAGCCTGGGAACAGTGCATCTGGCTAGCAATATGTTCTAACTTAGTACGGAACAGAGTATGTTTCCCCCTTGCACAGGCAGCTGGGCAGTAAAATTCTAAACTGCCCCCTTAATAGCCACAGTCTTGCCCCCACTGTTTAAAGGCTTTATTCTGCTGCTCTGTTCATGCTGAGTAGTTGAGGACTGTTATGTTGTAGAAGGTGCTGCTCAATGTCAGTCAGTTAGAACCCTGAGGAGTTAAGGAGATGAGGTTCTGGTGCACACATTTCTTGTTTTGTGGAGCCAGAGTGAAAGAGTATATGTGGTTGTCTATGCTTTGCAGTACATCACAACTCTCTTGACCTTCCTTGGCTCCAGCTGAATTCCCACTTCCCAGAGTTAAATGATACCTTTTGGCCTTGAAAGTGCGCTATTCCTCTCTGAAGGATCTGGAGAGTAGCCTTTTCAGGTCATTTGTTCTAATACAGCTTAAATCTTAGAAAATATGTCAATGAATTTCAATACTCAGACATGTAATTAATCTTCATACATCTCTGGTAATGCAAACACACCTGTGGGATGTTTTCCATTGAAAACATGAAGAGAGAACCTGTAATAAATCTCCGAGTGATAGCTTTATCATGACTGACAGAGCTGCTAGAGGCCTCTTCTTTATGAGTATAATTTGGGAGTATATAAAGGAGAGATTGATTTCCACAGAACCTTTTCTTTTCTCTAGTATTTATCCCTAGTCTATATAATCCTCCATCCCTTCTATGTTATATGGAAGAATAATCCTTTTTTTTACAAGTCAACATAGGTCAATGTGAACACAATATAATCTAGTATCTTGTAGATGGGTAAGTTCCAAAACAGCAATGTGTGCACAATTTACCAATGAGTTACTGTTACAGTTCTTCCTTGTCTGGACTTGTTGTTATTCTGGATCCTTTGGAAACAGAAGTTTAACCTTTTGAACTATACCAGCTCACGTTGGAAGGTGAGGAAGAAATGTTTTGAAAGTGAGTCTCTGGGGGTTACGAGAGGTGACTGTGAGCCAAGCCTTGGCAACGTATTTTGTATAGGAATTAGAATGAAAATCACTTTTTCATGCTGAGAAATTGCAATCATTTTGCTCCACATAACGTTTAGCACTCAATATTTTCAGCAAGTAGTAGCCAAATCTTTCTTGTCTTACTTGTATGAGCAGTCTCATTGATGTCAATGGGACTACTCATATAAGTAAAGTGAGATGAAATTGACCCATTCTAATGAATCGTCACAGTATGCTTGTGAGATTGGATATGTATAATTAGCTCCATTTTATAGATGGGGAAATTTAAATAACTTGCTCAAGGCTTGTAGCCTACACTGAATCCCCTAAACCAGGCTGCCTCTGAATAATCTTTTCCACAAATTGGTTATGTTTGAAGGTCCTTGATTCCTGCTTTCTCAATGTCATGACATACTATACCATTCATTATGAAGTATGATGATGCATCACTGTGTTGTGTGACATGACTACAATAATTCCAAGCGATAAGGAGAAAAAGTGTTGATGGTATATTTACCAATTATATAAATGCAACATCAATGGAAATGAGAGGACTTGAGTGATCTACAAGAACACAGATCTACAAGATCATCTTCCTTCTATTATTAACTTTTTGCCACTTTTATTCAGACCAAGATCAGCAATAGATATTTTTCATCCCTGCTCCTTTTGTTTAGGAGCAACACAAAATGAGGAGAACATAGCTCGATCACAGTGGAGATAACAATCCACAGTTCATTTCTGCAGACTTCAGAGATATATCAGATATGTAAAGGCAAAGGGAATTTAGGTCTAAGTGAAGTAAGAGTATTGCAATGCAAACAATTATTTACTTACCAGTCATTTCCATTTAGAATGTTATTTAAATGGGAATATTGTGTTGAAAGTGTGACATGATTAAACAAAAATAACCAGTTCTGTGTTCTTCGAGGATTTTATGCTCATCTGTATCACACCATGCAGATTACTTGAAGGAACTGGTTGCCAATCTTATTTGTGTGTGTAATAAATAAATATAGAATGTTGTGATTTTTCACAGAGAAAAAAAACAATCTGTGCTGCCTAGTGGCTGGTAGAGTGCAGTCAGATGCTGAGCAATAAGACAGTCCCAAACATGCACCTTAAGCTTGATTTGCACCACCAGAGTAGCTCTCATTTAGGCCTCTCCATAATTGAGGTTATTGAATTGTAACCAAATGTGTTATTTTCTAATATAGTGCTCTATTGGCACCTCACACTCCAGTCTGAATAAAGGACAACACATAGCTTTCCCTCTTGCGTTAGGGGTGCACAAACCATTTTCCTGTGACAGTTGAGCTATGCTAGCTGATGTGCAGGGAGAGGGGGCGGAACTAATGATCTGGCCACTCCCTACATGGAATAGGTTGGACTCACTCATGGCACTGGAAGAAACTGGCACAGAACCCCAGAACTGGAAAATTCTCCCAGATGGGATTGCAGAGTCACAAGTTAAGTGCAACCTCACCTTCACATAAGTGTTTTTCGGCAAGCACTATCCTAAAAGTTGGTAGCACTTTCTGTGAAAGGGACATGGCTAAGGCAGCCTTTAGCAGCCTCCAATGACAGACTGTTATGGAGCTCCCAGTAGAGATTAAATCTTCCTTTCCTTAGCAAAAACCCTGAGAGGAAGGCAGTGGTCGAAATACTGCCTGTTGTCATTAGGGATAAATGTATTGCTTTGTTGGAAAGGGCTTCATTGGCACAAGAAGTTCCATTTGCCCCTCCCTACATCACAGGGATGTATTGAAGCCAAGTTTTACTTACCTGCACATCATCATATATTATTGAGGTAGGTATCGACTAAACATGGTCAGGAAAGAGAAGACATTTTTTTCTACCTGAAGAACTATTCAGGGCATATGGAGAAATGCTTTGTAGAAAGGAAGAAAACTATACTGAAAGTAAAGCATTATGCAGTTCAATAAAAGGTTGCCCTACCCAATCAAACAAATACAGTTTGCCACTGTGTGTAAAGAGGGTCTTTTCCAATTTAGCTATTTCCATTAATATATGAATCTACTAATCAATATTAGACATTGCTTAGCTTCTCAGGATCATGAGAATCCTCTCTTTGGCAGCTGCTGTAGTTTGAGGGGACTAAATCCTGATAAGGTGTAAATATGGCCTGACCTCCCTCCCACCCTCTCTCTAAAGAGAAGCCAGTGGTGATAAAAGGTTAGATTTAAGACCAAATTAATTACTTTTTCTCATTGTGCCAAATGGGTGAAACCACAGGATCATTCCGAAATCTATGACTTATTAGAAGATCGTATTAACATCAATCTTGAATTCATCCTGTGAATTTTGGAGAGGATAGGAGTCCTGCAATTCAATTTAAGCTTCCGAACAACGACTACCATTTAAATAAAAAAAATTGTTTACAAAAAAAGCTTTGTTCTCTCCAAGTCTGGGTTAAGAACCATAAGCCTATGGAAACCAATTCAGAAAATGAACATGGCTGAATCTTCAATTATGAATTTGTGATTATTTATTGTTTATGTGTTAACAGCAACTAGAGGCCCCAATTAGGTTCAGGGTCCCATTGTGCTGGGCACTGTAAATACACATAGACATTGTTTACGCTGTTACATGTAGCTACACACCAGAGTGAAAAGCTGGCTGTGTCCACACTGTGGAATGTAGCTGCATGTGGCAGTAAAAGCCTCTGGAAGAGGGGAGGTAGAGGGGAAAGGCTCTGGCAAATTCCCACAGCAGAAGCCTTTCACTGCTGTGAGGAAAAGCTGAGGCAGCCGGGAGGAAGCGTAGATATGGGAGGCACTGCTTCGGCACCTAGGCAACTATGTAGGGTATATACGCTAAGGTTCTGGCGTGTCTTTCCCTGGGGTGAAAGTAACTTAAAGGACTTACCGGTATGCTGGAATCCTGAGCAGGGAGGCAGGGCCTCAACCAGAAGGGGTGGGGCCTTTAAATCCCCGGGTCCATTAAATTGAGATTTAAAGGGCCTGGGGTTCCGGCTGTGGTAGCAGCGCCTGGGAGC
>NW_020664409.1:16181426-16182891 GCF_002925995.2 Terrapene triunguis
ATTGCTTCTTGTCTTATCCTCAGAGGTTAAGGAGAACAATTTTTCTCCCTTCTCCGTGTAACAACCTTTTATGTATTTGAAAACTGTTATCATGTCCCCTCTCAGTCTTCTCTTCTCCAGACAAACAATCTTCCCTCTTCGGTCATGTTTTCTAGGCCTTTAATCATTTTTGTTGCTCTTCTCTGGACTTTCTCCAATTCTTTCCTGAAATGTGGTGCCCAGAACTGGACACAATGCTCCAGTTGAGGCCCAATTAGCGCAGGGTAGAGTGGAAGAATTACTCTCCTGCTAATACATCCCAGAATGATGTCTACTTTTTTTGCAACAGTGTTATACTATTGACTCATATTTAGCTTGTGATCCACTATGACCCCCATTAGTGTTCGTGTTCAAAAGTGACTTGCCAATCACACTCTTTTTTGTAAATAGTCAAAATGTTGCTTGAGAGAAGTGTTCAGCTTTGGTAAATTGCATAAATGTAATCTGAAGAATAAATTGGTTTTGTCTTCTGATTTAGATTACAGACTCTTTGGAGAAGGAACCATGTATCCCTCTAGTAAGTATGAACAAATAATAAGAAATAACCCAAATTAAAAAGCTGGGTTATTTACCCAGTATAATGCTTCCAGAAAAACCTTAGTCAACAGTGAGTTCTGGTAGTTAAAAAAGATGGAGTAAATATAGCAGAGGCTGTGCCTTGTTTGAACTGCAGAGCTGCTCCTTGAGTTTAGTAAAAGAACAAATGCTTTGTGAATCTTTGAACCAGGTTTTGGCTCCATTAGTGGCTTTGGCCCATTTTTAATTAGCTGATATGTGCACTATAGTTTGCTAATAAAGAGTGCTATGGTTTTGCTGTAAAGTCCCACCTGAATGTTACACTTGCAACATCCAACATTATGCCTTCTGGGGTCTTCTGGGTCATCTCCATTTTAAGTGGGAAAGCGTGTAAGAACGTCCGAGTTCAATGTAACAGACATCATGATAACTGGAGCTCTCCTAGCTGGTGTTGTAGCTCATCAGGTTTTGACAGATAGATACCCAAATTCTCCCTGTAATTAATTGTGTGCTAAGGGTCCATTAGGATGGCAAATGATAGCCCTAGGCCACAGATTACTGGCCTCCCCATGGCCCCAGAAATATTAGACTACCAGTTAAATAATTTCACTTTACACTGTGTGACTCAAATGTGAGCGTGTTTTCTGGTATTGAGAGAATAGGTATGTAGAAAGTCACCAAAGACAGCACAGATGAAGGTTTTTCAAAGAGAATTATTTTTAATAAGTGAAAAGTAAACATTTAAAACATTTTAAATCACTAATTTCCTATTCTATATTTTATATGCTTGTCACAGCATCACTCAATAGGTGTGTTCTACAGTTCTGTTGACCAGCTAATGGAGATTACAAATAGGCACTAAAGTGTGTGTGTGTGTGTGTGTGTGTGTGTGTGTGTGTGTGTGTGTGTG
>NW_020664409.1:16182901-16267901 GCF_002925995.2 Terrapene triunguis
GTGTGTGTGTGTGTGTGTGTGTGTGTGTGTGTGTGTGTGTGTGTGTGTGTGTGTGTGTGTGTGTGTGTGTGACATACAAATGAGAAGTTGCTAGTTTTTTGCCTATATCATCGCTAGGGAAAACTTTACAAAACACTTGATTAGGTATGCTTTTAAAATCCCTCTTTCCCAATAATAAAATCACCATTGAAAAGGGGCGGTGACAGACAGCTTTCTGAAATGTCTAATGAAATATAAATGTGAAGACCTTTGGTTTATGAAGTGTGGGACACTAAAGGGATGGTTAACAATGCCAGACCATTTTTTTTCTAAATTCTATAGCTGTTCAAAGGAGTAACCAAATTCCTCCTCTCTCCCATTCTCCCCACTGTCTGGCTTTTATTTGCTTGTTTTACATAAGTTTCTTCCTCTGGGAAAGATAAACTGAACTGCTTGACCTCCCATAATAATGTTGCATATACAGATTAACTAGGCACTGGATTTTACCAAATCTTAGGGGACTGCTTGTCATAGAGAAACACCAGATTCCTGGCTAATGCAACTGGGACTGCCAGCTCTACTCAACTCATTAAGCTGACCTTCTCCTAAAATCCCCAAATGGGTGTGGTGTGCCCCCATGAGTGGATAATGCTAGTGTAGTGTTCCTGTTACATTAACTGCTGTATACATCCAGCCATCATGCTGACTGGATACTAAGCACTTTACTGCCCAGCTACCTCTAAGTCAATGCTATTTAAGGCTAATCACATACTAACTGCATATCCCAGTGACAAAGCTGCATCCTCACTCTGTCTGTATTGATCTCCCATCAGTCATTTGTAAGTGACCGTGCTAGACACGGCCCTTGGGCATTTTTCCAATACAAAAGCCACTTAACATTAAAATTGCAGGATTTCTTTTGGCTATTTTACAAGCCTTTATCAAAACCATTTAAAAACCTACCTTTAATCATAACTACTCTATGAATTTTTTTCACCTTTGACCCATGATCCCTTTAAAATAACAAGAACATTTGTGCACCATAGTGCCCCTGCTCTGGGTTTTATTCATTGACTGAGGGCAGGCAGAAGTGGTGAAAACCTACTGAAAAGAGAGCTTTTCACAGAAGCATACACGTTTGCTTCATTCTTAACAACACCATTTAAAAAAGCGACCAGGTTGTTGCTAGAGCTTTCCTTCATGAGTCAGATACCAAACGTTGCCTTCCTTCATTTCTTTCAAATAATAGAGTAGTCCCGACCTCCTCCATCTTTCACCCATCCTTTCAGTTGCTTTTCCCTGCAGCTCACCCTTTCGTTTCTTGGCGTGGAGATTGTACTTGTTTTGCACAAACATGTGGAATGCCAAATTGATTCACATTACTCTACTTTACCTCTTACACAATTTTAACAGAACATGTAATTTACATACTGTTTAGATCACTGCTGGATTTGGTTCAGGAATTTCCATAGGCATTGTCCCAGCCATCCAGGAAGAAAGACAAGATGCAAGAGCTATGGTTTAATTAGGCTACAATTTTATTCACTTATCTGGGAAATACCTGGCAATAAATTGTACAGTGAAGGTCCTTTCTTAATAATTTCCACCTATTTGTGGAGGACTGCCCCTCTGGGGCCCAGCCTGTTCCTGGAATCTCACCGTTGTCCCTTTGTATGAGGTTTAAGGTGCTAGGGAAAGGGGGTTGTCTCCTAGACCTCCTTTCCTCTGCTTCCTTGAGGGTTGCTGTCCTCTAAGTCCACTTCCAGCTCTGGTTTATCAGGGAAGTAGGCCCACTTTGGGATGATTACCTGCACTGGATACCTGCCAGCAACTAAGTTACGAGAGTTTGAAACTTGGCTCCTGACCTACCCAACTGGCTTCTGGAGCTGTGTGAGGAAGGCAAAAAATCCCACCACCTTGCAGACAATCTGGTGGTGAAGGAAAAATTCCTTCCCAGTCATGAAAAAGGCACCTAGCGCAATGCCCACATCAAACCACAAAAACCCAGTCCTATTCTGATCCCATGCAAGGGCAAGGGTGGCTGCTGCTGCTCTGAGGTAAAAGGGGGACTGTATCTGGTGGGAACAGACTATAAATACCTTCCCTCACCCAGGTGACAATGGGCCAGTGGCCCATCTGAGACATCTCTGGTCCACCCCCTGGCTCAGACAATACCTCCTAACCCCGCTTCTTAAGCCCAATGGAGAAAGGAACCCTTAAAGGAACTCTGACCTCTCTTGTTCAAGCACTTACTTTTGAAACATTGGTCTAATCTAGTCCGTGTTGACCTGCCCAGCTGTTAGAAAACAGTTTAATTGGGAACAGTGTAGCATTTAATCACAGTTCCATAAGGTCTCATCCACAGTGGAGCGCAAACCTTTACTTGTTGAACTAGTTTGAAACTTATAATGCATCTTAGATGGGCCTTCTTTTATTTCAGTGAGGGGATTTGTTGGTATATGTGAAGGGCCATATGTTGAGTTGCCACTAACAACTATAGGCAATATGCCAAAGAACTACTCAGAGAGACAAGGTGGGTGAGGTAATATCTTTTATTGGACCAACTTCTGTTGGTGAGAGAGGCAAGCTTCTGAGAATACACTGCACATAAAGAAGGACTCAAGCAGGCATTTCTTCTTGAGTTTCACCTTATCTATTTTTTTAAGTATTTTGATTTGTGTCTCAATAAAATGCATCAGTTACATATATACTGAGAATTTCCTACAGGTTGTTAATGGAGTAGTGTACAGCAAAAGGTCAAAAACACTGTGACTGATCCTTTCAGAATAACATCCAGGAAAAGCTTTCCCTAAAAAAGACAAAGTATTTATAGCAACAATAGGAAAATACAAATGCAACTTTGGGGTCCATTTGTCTAAATCAATGGTTCTTGAAGTTTTTAATCGAGCATATCTCTTCTTAGGACACCTTGTAGAACGCCTCTCGCTCCTACTCCAAATTACATATTTGCTGCAGGAAACAAAGTGCTTGGCTATCTGAAAAGATATTAGGATACTATACCATTGACAATATTGAAATAAACTCACTTTTTAAGGTGACGCAGACAGATGCCCTGTTGTATCCCTTGTGTCTGGCAGCATTGGTGTGCTCCTGTTGGATTTTAGCACATTTACAAATTTGGTCATGATTGAATTATACATGATTCATAATTTATTGAAAAGATTTTTCTTTTCTAAGAAAAGACATGAAGACAAGCAAAAGAAATGGCAAAGAAATATTGAATGGAAAGTGGTGACATTGGGATTTCTAATGTATTTGTTCATGAAGCATCTGGAAACCCTAAAAGAAAGCTAGGCTGGGACACAGCTCACAGCAATTGTCATTTCTTGGTGTTTGACAGATATTTCTCTATGTATCCAAAGCAGCAGTTCAGGGATCACAGTCTGAGAGCTTCTGGTCTAAATGCCTTCTGATACCAATGTGGTCTTGTGGTAATCCTTAGAACTGGGAGATAAGAAGGCACACTCTAAGCCATACCAATTGAACTATGCACTAGCCCAACTTTTATACAAATATAACTCTTTAATTCATCTGGGTTTAAATTAAGCATGTAAATAACAGTATTTAAACTCTGACTGAATAATAATCATTTCCCCATGTATTCATGATGAATATCTTTCCAGAAGGAAACATTGTTGGTACCCATGTAAGTCTTTAACACTAACCTGGGTATCTGTCCTCATTTTTTTAAAAACAAGAACAAAGTTCGTTACATTATGTAAAACTTTATTAGTATTGAAAACATAAAAAGGAAAGAGGAATATAGAAAAGGAAAAAGAAAACACCCTTACTAAATGTAATATATAAATACACAAAATATGTGTGTGTGTACACATAAAATACAGAGATAACGGTGCACTATGAATTGTTTTAAGATATATGGCTGTTTTAAGATATAATTGTCTAGTGTACTTTTCTCCTTACATTACATTTTTATTATTGAATTTACCTGTCAAAAGAGTCAAATTAAGAACACTAAATACTGAAGTCCTTCATTCATGCAATAGATACAAGCAAGGATAGTGGCATTTCATATTTCCCATGCCACCAGCCTCAGTTCTAATCTGGAAGGCCTACTTCAGTCTCCAGGGCCATTCAGTCCCTTAATCTCACTAGATGTCCATTAGCGCTAAATTTGCATGTCCCTTAGGACCTAGACTGAAACCACTAATTCATTTAACAGGGACTATCAAACAACTGTCAGGTAGCAATAACTTTTGGACACTACTGATGTGAGCTGGAATTGATCCAGTGACCTAGAGGTAGAGAGCGCTGTATCTCATTACCAATTCCTTGAGCCATATGAGATTAATTAAATTAAATATATATATATATATACATATATAGGAGAAGTCAAGTGACCCAAGATGGTGGGGAGTTCCTCACAGTTTATCCTTGTTCCAAACAGAGAGAAGGCAAGTCTGTGTGTGAAATGCTGAAGCCACAACTCAAAAACATTCTAAAAGCAATATAGAAAGATTTGTTTCCTCACTGAACAAATGGCTTCTGTGCATAAAACAGTAAATGATATTAAAGCTGGTATGGAGGACTTCCAAGAGAGAACCTCAGAAAAGTGCTGGGAGATGCAAAATAGGGAGATATAAATAGCGGGAAGATAAATGGAGGGGGAATCAGGACACAAAATAGGACGGGGAAAAATAAAAAGTTTTCGATACAAAGAAATGTAAAGAAAACTTCTGGAAAATAGAGAAGCTGACTACTAGCATGTGCATCATGCTGCTCACAGGTGATGAGAGGGAAAAAAGAGAAGCTCTATGTTCCCTCAAGGGAATGAGAGAAACTTCTATGTCATCCCCACTCCAATTTCCTGGAAGTATTGTGGGGAAGTATTGAAGACACCAGACGAGAAGGAGTAAGTCTGTTATTCTCCCCTTAAAAATGCCAGGATGAATTATAAGGAACTGTCATCCTCCCTTGAAGAAACCAGAGAAGGCCTCTCTCAAGAAGAGATTGGCAGGTAGAGAGGGTCTGCTCCCCCCAAAGAAGTCTCCCCTTCCCCAATTCTAAGCATACCCATTTCTGAGCTTTATTTCTTGTCTTGTTCTTTAACAAAAGAATTAGTAAATTCTCATTACCCAGAATCAGTTGAGGCATGCCTAAATAAAGTAAGTGCGTGTGTGTGTGTGTGTGTGTGTGTGTGGTTGCATTGCATTAACATTCCTGAATACAAGCTTTTTAATGTGCTAATTTTAGGAAGACAAAGTCAACATTCAGATGGTAATTATTTTGAAAGTAAATTGATCAATTTGTCCTAAGCTCCATGAAGATGAACTGAGGTCAATCCACTTTGCCTATTAAGATTTTGAAGATATCTGGTTGGATTACTTTCACAGTTTTCCACTGGGATTTAAGGCAAGAATAGAAAATACTGAGCTTTAATATTAGACTTTAGGAAAAACAAACTTTTAATGCATCTGCAATCTGCCGTGTCTCAGCAAGCTGTCCATGTAAATAACCTGTCTGTTATTAGCTTTTAGCACAGTAGCCCTCCCTGTGGAGAAGATAAAATGGTTGCTAACTAAACAGAGTTGAACATGCTTGACTCTACAACCTTGGTGTGTGTGTGTGTATGAGGGGGGTGTTAATGTGAACTGTTTTTAGTACTTGTGAAATATATATAACATGCATAGAAATGAGACTGTAAAAAAATTTGAAGTACTCTACTCAAGCCACTCTGGCATTTCAAAACTCCACCCATAATCTGAGAATAGTTGATATTTTTATGCTAAAATTATCATCAATGAAATATTTAAATAGTAATAGTTAGGCTTAGGGTAAACACCATGTTGAGATGAAGGTGAGGTTCATATCTCTCTTAGAGCTATTGTTTCTGTCTGTATGTAGACTCAGTAAAGATAGCATAGCATTGGATCACATGAGTTCAGAAGTTTTCTTTGCCATCATAAAGCTTAGAAGCTTTTTATTTTTTTTTAGATGAACAATTAAATTCTGCAGAAACTGAGAAGAGTTGGCGTGGCATGCCATGGACTAGTGACTCAGTTTGACTCAGTCTGGCTGTATTTTAAAGAAGCCTTATTGAGGGTGTAGGAACAAACCATCCCGATGTGCAGAAAGAATAGCAAATATGGCAGGTGACCAGCTTGGCTTAACAGTCAAATCTCTGATGAGCTTCAACTCAAAAAGGAAGCTTACAAGAAGTGGAAATTTGGACAGATGACTAGGGAGGAGTATAAAAATATTGCTCGAGCACGCAGGGGTGTAATCAGGATGGCCAAGGCACAATTGGAGTTGCAGCTAGCAAGGGATGTGAATGGTAACAAGAAGGGTTTCTACAGGTAAGTTAGCAACAAGAAGAAGGTCAGGGAAAGTGTGGGACCCTTTCTGAATGGGGGAGGCAACCTAGTGACACATGATGTGGAAAAAGCTGAAGTACTCAATGCTTTTTTTGCCTCGGTCTTCACAAACAAGGTCAGCTCCCAGACTGCTGCACTGGGCAACACAGTATGGGGAGGAGGTGACCAGCCCACAGTGGTGAAAGAACAGGTTAAGGACTATTTAGAAAAGCTGGACATGCACAAGTCCATGGGTCCAGATCTAATGCATCCCAGGGTGCTGAGGGAGTTGGCTGATGTGATTGCAGAGCCATTGGCCATTATCTTTGAAAATTCATGGTGATCAGGGGAGGTCCCGGACAATTCGAAAAAGGCAAATATAGTGCTCATATTTAAAAAAGGGAAGAAAGAGAACCCAGGGAACTACAGACCGGTCAGCCTCACTTCAGTCCCCAGCAAAATCATGGAGCAGGTCCTCAAGGAATCCATTTTGAAGCACATGGAGGAGAGGAAGGTGATCAGGAACAGTCAACATGGATTCACCAAGGACAAGTCATGCCTGACCAACTGATTGCCTTCTATGATGAGATAACTGGTTCTGTGGATATGGGCAAAGCGGTGGATGTGATATATCTTGACTTTAGCAAAGGTTTTGTTATGGTCTCCCACAGTATTCTTGCCACCAAGTTAAAGAAGTATGGATTGGATGAATGGACTATTAGGTGGATAGAAAGCTGTCTAGATTGTCGGGCTCAACGGGTAGTGATCAACGGCTCGATGTCTAGTTGGCAGCTGGTATCAAGCGGAGTGTCCCAGAGGTCGGTCCTGGGGCTGGTTTTGTTCAACATCTTTATTAATGATCTGGATGATGGGATGAATTGCACCCTCAGCAAGTTCATTGATGACATTAAGCTGGGGGGAGAGGTAGATACGCTGGAGGATAGGGATAGGGTCCAGAGTGACCTAGATAAATTGGAGGATTGGGCCAAAAGAAATCTGCTGAGGTTCAAAAAGTACAAGTGCAGAGTCCTGCACTTAGGAAGGAAGAATCCCATGCACCGCTACAGGCTGGGGACAGACTGGCTAAGCAGCAGTTCTGCAGAAAAGGACGTGGGGATTACAGTGGACAAGAAGCTGGATATAAGTCTGCAGTGTGCTCTTGTTGTCAAGAAGGCCAATGGCATATTGGGCTGTATTAGTAGGAGCATTGCCAGCAGATCGAGGGAAGTGATTATTCCCCTCTATTCGGCACTGGTGAGGCCACACCTGGAGTATTGCGTCCAGTTTTGGTCCCCCCACTACAGAAGAGATGTGGACAAATTGGAGAGAGTCCAGCGGAGGGCAACGAAAGCGTGGTATCCAAAGAGGATATCACTGATTGTAATCTCAAGAGTTTATCAAGAAAGGGAGTAAGTTTTACCATTTCTATTATCAATGCAGTCATTGGTCACAGGAATGGAATAGCACTGTACTGGAATCTGGTCTCAATCTTCGTAACAAAAAAGAGGAATCATAATTTTAAAGGCTCATATTTTTAAATATCAGTGAACTCCTGTCATGGTATCCTGTGTAATCAAGAGATTTGTCTTACGTATTCATAGTGAGAGAAGCTGTGTAGGTCTAAGGATTCAAGAAGCAATACTATTGATTATCCAGAGATCCATTCCATTATTAGAAAATCATGGAAATCACTTGAGGATCACAGTTGTTGATTGCTCAGGAGTCTTAGATTTCCCTGTAATAGTCATTGGGCCTTCTGCAAATTCAAAAGTCTTTGGAGATATACAGAATGTGCCCACAAGGCCAGACATATGTCATCTGTATGGTTGTATATTAAACTAATAGAGATCAGTGAAGGGATTAATACTTTTATATAGGAAAGGTATATTTGTCAACTATTATGTTGTTTTTCTAAAGAGACACAGTTGGCAAAAACAAGGAAAGGAAAGGAAAGTGCCTGCCTTGCAGAAAAGGCAGAGAAGGAGCCTAGCTTTTATTGGAAGAAGGTTTTATTTAGTCTTACTTACCCATTGTAGTGTATAGTACTTTGTCTGGTTGCCACTCTTTTTTTCCCCTGTGAGCTGGTGATGTGGGGAAGATTTAAAGTGATTGGCTAGTCAAAGGAAATAATACTGAAAAAAAAATACAGTGGTGTATTAACCCTCACTTAATTATTATGATGCATTAAGATGAGATTCCCTGTCCATTTAAGAGGCCTTCTTTGCAGGAGACTTCCTGCCCTGCAGAGTGAATACTATTGTTTAAAAATGAGTTCCTGGGTGGTTGGGAGGAACAAAAACCAATAATCTCCCTTTTTGTAGTGAAAGACTTTTAAGTAGACAGGATTGTATCTTATTCTCAAAGTATTTGT
Source organism: Terrapene triunguis (assembly GCF_002925995.2). Classification (NCBI taxonomy): domain Eukaryota; kingdom Metazoa; phylum Chordata; order Testudines; family Emydidae; genus Terrapene; species Terrapene triunguis. The sequence goes on from NW_020664409.1 coordinate 16,191,587, forward strand.
CTTAATAGGTATAATAGTATATCAGATATTTGAAGAACAATGTGAAATTGCATAATAATTTCATTACTACTTCAGGATTGTTCTCGGCTAAGGTAGTTCAGACCTGGAGTTGAATTTCCACATTTACCACATATAATTGTCCCTCAGACATATACTAATTGTAGAGGCTTATTACCCAGAGTAGCTCCACTTAAGGCAACAGAACTATTGGGTGCAAGTAAGCACTGTGTAACATGTCTTTGCTCAACAGAGCTTTCAATGTCTCTACTTCCTGGACTGAGCTTTTAAAACCAGCATTAGATGAGTCCAAACTCAACCTTTTGTTGATAGTAAACTGAGGGTAATAAATAAAGCAACACATAAGCATTAAGGGGGTGGCAGTTGTGATTGTATTTCTTTGTGTTATCAACAAGATAATTAAAGATCCTGTGGGGCTGAGGTCAGAGCATCAACTTTAAAAATGAAACAAAACATTGAATAAGGGCTCTGGGAACCTTAACAATATTTAAATAAACAAATTACGTACTTGCTAAAAATAAATCAACATATTCTAATGCATATAGGCTCATAGACGATATAAACAGAAAAGAAGTATTGGATCATTGAATCGTATCCTTGCCAATGCAGTGTACAGTTTTCCTGATATTATTCCATCAAATGAGTGCGCCAGAACAGGGAGCAGAAAAGGAACAGGAAAAACAACCTCATCCCTATTTGCAATTTGTAAAACAACAAAACTATCTTAAAATTAAAACAAAACAAAACAATTAGAGATTCATAGTTTCCAAGGCCAGAAGAGACCACGGTGATCATCCAATCTGACCTCCTGTATAACACAGGCCATAAAACTTTCCTAAAACAATTCCCTTTAAACTAGAGCATATCTTTAAAAAAAATCCAACCTTGATTTATAAATTGCCAGTGATGAAGAATCCACCATGACCCTTGGTAAATTGTTCCAATAGTTAATTAGTCTCACTGTTTAAAAAAATGGGTGCCTTATTTGCACTCTGAATTTGTCTAGCCTCAACTTCCAGCCATTAGATCTTGTTATTACCCTTAATTGCTGGATTGAAGAGCCCTTTCTTGATTATTTGTTCCCCGCATACATACTTACAGACTGCGAACAAATTGCTCCTTAACCTTCTTTTTGGTAATTCAAAGACATTGAAGTCCTTGAGTCTATCATTATAAGGCATGTTTTCTAATCCTTTAGTCATTCTTGTGGCTCTTCCCTAATTTATCAACACCATCCTTCTTGAATTGTGGGGACCAGAACTGGACACAGAATTCCAGCAGCAGTTGCACAAGTGCCAAATTCAGAGGTAAAATAACATCTCTACCCCTACTTGAGATTCCCCTGTGTATGCATCCCATGATCGAATTAGCCCTTTTGGCTACAGCGTCACACTGGGAATGCATGTTCAGCTGATTATCTAGCATGACTCCCAAATCTTTTTCAGAGTCACTGCTTCCCAGGATAGAGTCCCCCATCTTATAAATATGTTCTACATTCTTTGTTCCTAGATGTATACACTTACATCAAGCTATATTAAAACATTTTTGTTTGTGCCCTGCTTATCAAATGATCCAGATTGCGTCATATCATTGATCTGTCCTCCGTTATTTACCACTCCCCAAATCTTTGTGTCATCTGCAAACTTTATCAGTGAGCATTTTTATGTTTTCTTCCAGGTCATTGATGAAAATGTTAAATAGCCTAGGGCCAAGAACTGATCCCTGTGGTGCCCCGTATAAACACAAATGTTCAATGAGGATTCCTTATTTACAATTACATTTTGCAAACTATCAGCTTGTTTTTAATCCATTTAGTGTGTGCCACGTTAGTTAAAGTAGCTATAGTTTGAATGAAGTGTGGCTCTTTTCATAAACCTTACTGGGTGGCTGTAGTCTTGGAAGGGAGTGTTTGGAGATGGGAACACATTCTGAAAGAAAAATCTCACTGTTACAAAGGGCAGGGAATCAGGCAGGTTAGAGAGAATGGAGCCACCTTGTAGATGTTTCTCTTCTGAGCGAATATGATTTAGTGTGTATGATACACGCTTCAAAAGTCAGACTTTCCCATTCAAAATAATCCTACCAATTGTAAAAAAAAATAGCCCTTTAAAAAAGAGAGAAAATCGAATAGAATAATGAGCATATGGGAGAAACAACTGGATTTGTAAGAGATAGTTAATTAATCTAGGGTGGGAGAATCTAAATGAGACATGTAGAATTGTATTTATCCAAAGAATTTGCAAAAAAAAAATGGAAGAAGAGAATAAAGTATCAACTTTCCGGGTCTCGACACACTTTGTTGTCAGATGAAATGTTTATAAAACTCACAATAGCCTCCTTGGGTTTAGAAGCATAACAACAGAAATGCAAAGTTCTGCTTTTCTTCATATGAGAACATCATCTCCTCTTTCTATGAGTATCAAGTTTGGGAAAAGATGCTTGTTAGCTGGTGGGAAAGATGAAGGGGGTAACAGAATATATGGGAAAAAGTAGATGACAATATTTTTTAAAGTCTCATTTTTTGAAACATCTCCTGAATATTCAGATTTTTGAAGACTACAAGCTGAACTAAGTCCTTTATTGCATTTCTAATCTTTTCAGTCTATGAATACATCTGGAGTATATTTTATTCCTATATTGCCATTCTAAATATCAGCAATGGAATCAAGTTTCTAACATTTTCAGATATATTTGTAAAGGATGTTTTCTGTTTTATGTGTGGGTGAGTTATTAATAACATGCCGCAAAGTTTTGTCTTCTTGTTGAACCTCTGACAGAGGCTGGAAAACACCAGTTCATATGAACACTGAATGGCATACTATTTGGTTTCTAAATTTTCCCGTAAGACCACAGTCAAGATAAAACACCACTATGTCAACATGACTAAACCACCATCCTGTCTGGTACAATTGATAGCCTTTGCGCCGGTGGAGCAGCAGTGGGAGTTGCAGGTTGGGATTGAGGTACACGGGCAGAGCTGTGTTAGGAAGCTTGCAGGGCTATAGGGGCCAGTAACAAGGAAGCTGGTCTATCAAATGAAACTGGGTTCAGCTCTCCTGTTCCAGTCTGTGTGCTCCTGGTTGGGCAGCACCTTGTGAGCTATAAGAGGCCTGGTGAGTAAGAGACCCAGAGAGACAGAGCTGACGATGAGGAACAAGCAGGAGATGAGAGTGGCCAGAGCGAGATGGTGGTTCCTGGGAGAGAGCTGAAAGCAGGAAAGGAGCAAGATGGGCATGCTGGCTGGCGTCCTTAAGCCAGAGAGCCAGGGTCAGAAGCTGGAGAGAGCTGACGGCAGAAGGATCAGCAGACGGAGATGCCTGCTGGCTCTAAGCTGGAGGGCAGGAGCTAAGGACCAGAGAGGGCTGAAGGAAGGGGGAGCAGTGGAAGTATTTACCTGCTGGCATCTCCTTCCAGGAGAGCTGGAACCAGGGGAACCATCAGAAGGCCAGGGGGAGTGAGGGGTGCTCTCCTGGCAGAGAGGCTGTTGGAGTTCCCGCTGGGAAGGGCAAGGTTGCACACCAGAAGGAAGGATTGAGGTGGCTGTCCTGGCAAAGGGACACAGGAGGACTGACAAAGAGTCCAGGTATGGTGAGAACGAAGCTAGGTTTTAAAGTCTACATGCACTGCGGTGATATGGGTTATGGTTTGGGACTTCTGGGTTATGGATTTTTATACTATGTTTTGTTAAACTATGGTTATGGAATAGATGTTAAGATAGTATGGAGTTACTGGGGACCCAAGAGGAAAACTGAGGTGAGGAGCCACTTGCAGGGCTCCCCCCAGGGCACAAGGGGGCACCCAGGAGGAGGCCACAGGTTTACAAGGGCCAATTTTGAGATATGCTCAGCACCTCATCTTCCCCTTTTTAGTACCTTACTTTCATGAATATTACATTCCCTCACAAAACTTTATATTTAAAAAAAAATGTGAAATGTGCACTACTATTTTTGTATTTTATTACATCCATTACTATCTCCTGTGCTTATTGTCATTGCATGATATCGTTAATAACACAGTTTGATTACAGCTTCCTTCTTTATTTTTTTTAATTTAGATGTTTAGATGTTTAAGATTGCTACAGCACTAAGACTCAGCAGAGGTCTAGGACAGATTTTTTTTAAAAAGCATAAAGTAATACGAGGCAATTCTGTCCTAGGAAAAAAAATGACGTTCCTCTTCTTCTTTGTGATTCCCAGAACCCTTAGTAGGAATGATAGTTTTGTATTCATTTCTTTTTTGTTGTTTATTACACACAGTATACAGAGTGATTGCTATTGTTGTTTGTATTGTGGTAGTGCTTAGGGGCCTCAACGAGACTATGACCATGCTGTGCCAGACACAGTAAAATCACATAGTGAAAGAGAGACAGTCCCTGCCCAAAGAGCTTACAGTATAATCAGAAAAAAACTTGGAAGGGAAAATGGGTGCAGAGAGAAGTAGTGACATGCCAATATCATGCAACAGGTTGGTAACAGAGGTGGGAATAGAACTCACGCTTCCTGACTTTACATCCAGTACCCTATCTCCTAGGTCATGCATACCCTTTTTGGAAATGCATAGAAATGAATTAAATTCATTATTGTTTATATGTTGAAGGACATTACATGCACAAAGTGCTTTTAAAATAGATTATTTTTAAATTCTAGACAAAGAACAAGATCCCTGCAATGAACACCTTATACTCTTAAGATTTCCATTAAAGTTAATGTTATCCTGAGAGAGGGAAGAAAGCAATAAAAGAATGCTATTTTAAAAAAAACCCTACAGAAGCTGTATTGTAAGATGACTTAAACAATTTAACTAGTAGTGGCCAACGGTGACCCCAGTGAACAACTGAAATGATAATGAAAATTGTATTTACATTTGATGGCACATATTATAAAAACACTTTAGTCTCTTTTAGGCTCCTAAATCCCATTGAGTGTCAACGTAATTGAGGCTCCTAAGTGCCTAAGTCACTTTTGAAAATGAGACATAGGCTCCTAAGTGACTTAGTCTCTATTGAAAATTTCATCTTTTGTCTCCTTCATAGTCTCCTTATCATCTTCTATTGTAATTTCTTGGTTTTTCTGCATGGAACACTTGCTTTTTATTTGTTTTTTTCTTCAGAAATATCCTACATTCAGTCCCATTGTCTCTGATCATTCAGTGAGATCTGCATAGGCTTCCTGCACAGAGCCCTGTAGACCTCACTGGGGCTCTGTGCATATGCAGAGGACACACTGCAGGAGTAGGCTATGGGCATGACCAGGGCCGGCTTTAGGAACTGCGTGGCCCGATTCGAATACCCAGCAGCGGTCCGGCCTTCGGCGGCACTTCGGCAGCGGGGGGTCCTTCACTCACTCCGGGTCTTCTGTGGCACTGAAGGACTCCCTGCCGCCGAAATGCCGCCGAAGACCCAGAGCGAGTGGAGGACCCCCCACCGCCGAAGTGCCGCCGAAGACCCGGACTGCCGCCGAGTGAGTAAAAAAAATTAAAAAGGCACCTAAGGTGCGGGGCCCTCTTAGGCGCGGGCACGGGGCCCTCTCAGGCACGGGGCCCAATTCCGGGGAATCGGGGGAATCGGCCTAAAGCCAGCCCTGGGCATGACCCAATCCAGTGGAGCATGTAAACATGCGAGTAGTCCTTTTGACTCTAGTGAGACTAGTCAGAGGCTTAAAATTAATATGCTTGAGTGCTTTGCTGGGCTAGGGCTAGACTGCTCAGAAGCCTTTATCCCAAACCAACCTAATTTACTTCTTTGAAAGGGTTATTGGTGTAGCAAAAAGGGAAGCAGTATCTGTGATATATCTTAATGTTAGTACACAGTCCCACATGACATTCTCATAAGCAAATTGGGGAAATGTAGTCTAGATGAAATTACCACAAAGTGGGTGCACAACTGGTTGAAAGACCATACTCAAAGGGTAGTTATCAATGGCTCACTGCTAAACTGGTAGGGTATATCTAGAAGGGCCCTGCAGGGGGGAGTTCTGGGTCTGGTACTATTCAGTATTTTCATTAATGACTTGGATAATGAAGTGGCGAGTATGTTTATAAAATTTACAAGCTGGAAGGGTTGTAAGCACTTTGGAGGACAAGATTAGAAATCAAAATGACCTTGATAAACTGGAGAATTGGTCTGAATTCAACAAAATGGAGTTCAATAAAGACAAGTGCAAAGTACTAGAAAGGAAAATCAAATGCACAGCTACAAAATGGGGAATAACTGTCTAGGTAGTAGTACTGCTGAAAAAATCTGGTGGTTATAGTGGATCACAAATTGAATATGAGTCAACAGTGTGATGCAGCTGCGAAAAAGTCTAATATTGTTCTGGGGTGTATTAACAGGAGTGTCGTATGTAAGACATGAGAGGTAATTGTCCTGCTCTATTTGGCACAGGTAATTGGAGTTCGGTGTCCAATTCTGGGTGCCACACTTTGGGAAAGATGTGGACAACTTGGAGAGCGTCCAGAGCAGAGGCAGATTTAGGTGTTCTGGGGCCCTGGTCCATTGCAAGAGGGGTCCCACCCCCATTCCGCCCCTTCTGCCTGCAGCCCCACCCCTTTCTGCCCCTTCCCTGGGGCCTGCTCCTGTTCCACCCAGGGTCCCCCCATTCCACACACATCCACTGCGGCCCCCAACCCATTTGCTCCTTTCCCCTCCCCCCAACCCCCTCAGCCCCAAGACTGGAGAAGCTCTGTCCCTGCGCCATGGCCCCAGGGTACAGGAGGGAGTGAGAGCTCCTCCAGTCCCAGGGCCGCAGCAGGGGTCTGGGTGCTGGGGCTTCCCCCACCACCCCTGCACTTCTTCTGGGTACCAGGGTCGGGGCACTGGGGCTTCTCTTGCCCTGCCTGCCCGGCGCTTCTGCCAGAGAGGGGGATCATGTGCAGCTTCTGCCAGGGATGGGGGCGCTGGGTCTTCCCCCATCCCACGGCTTCTGCCGGGGTGGGGGCGCTGGGTTTTCCCTTGGCCCATGGCCTCTGCTGGGGATGGGATTGGTAGGGGGCGCTGGGTCTTCCCCTGTCCCGCAACTTCTGCTGGGGATGGGAGGTGGGTGCTGGGTCTTCCCCTGTCCTGTGGTTTCTGCCGGGGATGAGATAGGAGGCCGTTGGCAGCTGTCCCACCTGCCCAGTGCTTCTGGGAACTGGGGGTGGGCGCTGCCACTGGGGCTTCCCCTGCAGCCCAGGCTTCCCCTGCCACCCCATGCTGAGGACAGGGTTGAGGGGGTGCTGGGGGCTGCCCCGCCTGCTTGGCGCTTCTGGGGGCCGGGGGCGGGTGCTGCTGCTGGGACTTCCCCCTGCTGCCCTGTGGTGGATTTCTGCTGGAGGGACACCCATTTTTCTGGGGACCCCCAATTGGCCAGGCCCTGAGGGCCCAGTGAATAATCTGCCGCTGGTCCAGAAGCGAGCAATAAAAATGATAAAAGGTTTAGAAAACCTGATGTACGTGGAAAGGTTAAAAAAAAACTGGGCATGTTTAGTCTTGAGAAAAGAAGACTGAGGAAGGACTTGATAACAGTCTTCAAATATGTTAAGGGCTGTTATAAAGAGGATGGGGACCAATTGTTCTCCATGTCCACTGAAGTTGGACAAGAAGTAATGGGCTTAATCTGCAGCAAGGGAGATTTAGGTTAGATATTAGGAAACACTTTCTAACTGCAAGGCTAGTTGAGCTCTGGAATAGCTTTCAAGGGAAGTTGTGGAATCCCCGTCATTGGAGGTTTTTAAGGACAGACTGGACAAACGCCTGTCAGGGATGGTTTAGGTTTACTTGGTCCTGCTACAGTGCAGGGGGCTGGACTCGATGACTTCTCATGGTTCCTTCCAGCTCTACATTTCTGTTATTCTATGATTGTGTTTCTTTTCAAGGATGAAAAATATATACATGCTACTTGTGAGTACTTGCTCTTTGCTGATATTGCACTGCCAAAATTGTAAAGCCAGGAAAAATAGAATATCTTGGCTAATTTGTATACCTCCCTGCTCAAAATGTATATATATTTTCAACAATTTTATAAATAGGAAACTTCTGGTGTTTTATTTCAGAAACTTCACACTTATGTTTTTGTGCTTAATTCCTGGTGTTCTTGTATTATGGTGATTTTTTCTACAAAGACTCAAATATCTTACAAATTACACTAAGATTAAACTAGATATTGCTAATGTATTTTAAACAGTTGTTAAATTACCAAAGTTGGTTGATCCCTTCCTTGAAATTTGCTGATCCTACCTTTAAATGCTAATCGTGGCTTCTAGGTTATTATTTATATCTTTTAAATCTTTTATATCTATACATGGGTGCTTTTATGAAACCTGGCATATCTTATTCTAAGAACAAAAGCATATTTATATAAGTGACACTGGGAACTGGCTTGGCAGGTGGCTGGCACTTAGTCTTAAACCCTGAACATTAGAAATAGGTATTAGGAACATCTACAAATCTGCATCACATTGTGAAAAAGGATCTTTTTCTAATTGTAAGTTTATCAGCCTCAAAAGTTCATTAAATTGGTAAGAGTCACAAGGTTCATGAGCTGTGCAAATAAAATGAAGTTCTATGGGTGACACCATGCAACAACTATCAGGAACAGGAGATAAAGAAATGCACTTTCAGTGACCAGGGTCTGCCTGGAGTTCCCTGGGAGGTGGCACAAGGAGCTTCATGTGCCTGCTTAAAACAGCCCATTTGAGGGCCAGGCAGAATAGCAGCCCCTTCCTTCGGGGAGCATGGAATCCCAAATGGAGTGGGGAAGATACAGCCCTCATGCACAAGCCAGCCAGTGGAGCTGTCCAGCTGCCTGAGGTAGCAAGCTGTCACACGGGCAGAGACGTAGTAGTGGGAACCCAGCCTCTGAAATCAACAGGGTTCTTCACAGAGTGAGGTTGATTTTTGGTGGGAGTGCTGGTGGAGTAAGGGGCTACGCAGAATGAAGGTGGCCAAACCAAGGAATAGTAAACAGAGGGTCCCATTGACTTACGTAGGAGCAAAATCAGTCTTGAAGTTTGCAGGGTACAGCAGGTTCTTCACTATACAAAGGATTGGTTCATTTCTATGGCCAGTCATTTTTTATTGTATTTATTTATTTTTATTTCCCAGGAATTTATTGGGTTTTATTCAAAAATTAAAAACACCAGAGAAAATTGGTAAAAACCAAAAACAAAGGGCAGTTGGGTAGGGAGCCAGGAACCAGCAGCCACCACCATCTGACTGCTGCAGATAGCAGAAAGATTCCTCAACTATCACCTGGTGAGTATCCCACTTCCTTCATTTCCCTCCATCTCACTCCCCCACTGCAGAGAGGAAGCAGATGGGGCCACAGTAAAGGGCTAGAGTTAAAAGGGAGCTGAAGGCTGCAACCTGTGAATAGTGTGTCCCTCCCACCCAGCCCCCTGTCAGACAGAGTCCCCTCCTGACCCAGCATGTGCTTCAGTGTGGTCCTCTCTGCTTGCTTCCCCTGCACAGGCTCTGTCCAGCAGGAAAGCAGACAGGGCTCTGTGCCGTGGGGCTGGTCTGAAGGACTGGAGTCAGTAGGTGGCTCTTATAATAGCACAGTGTTCAAGGATAAAATTCACCTGCGTGCTGCAGATTGCCCACCAAGACCATGTACACCACTTCTGACATGAATTATGGGATAAGTGGGTCATAAGTGATCAGCATAAAGCTTTGTATGTGTCCTCTGCTCTGGTATGAATTTGACCCTAAGGGAGGAAGTAGGTTTCAGAGTGGAAGGGAATTGATCTAGTTGAGCTATAATGTCATGATCACTAGTGATGTCTGACTACTAGTTGCTCTGTAACTCCCACAAACAGCTCAATTTTTCCATTTTCTGTCATATTATGATGATTGATAAGGGACACTTTTCCAGCTTGATTGTGTCTAACCAGGGCCGGCTCTAGGCACTAGTTTGCCAAGCAGGTGCTTGGGGTGGCCACTCCGGAGAGGAGCGGCACGTCCAGCTATTCGGCAGCAATTCGGCGGACGGTCCTTCACTCCAGCTCGGAGCGAAGGACCTCCCGCTGGCTTGCGGTTGGGGGCTTGGTGCCTGGTTTCTGTTCGCGCCGCTTGGGGCGGCAAAACCCCTGGAGCCGGCCCTGTGTCTAACAGTATGTTTGTACAGAACCTAGCACAATGGGTTCATGAGCCTTACAACATTACCAAAAGAAAAAGAAAGGCTTTTTAAACAGCTGTGTTTAGGAGCTGGTATCGTGTTCTTCAGGATGCTTCCTAGAAGTGCGTAAAAACAGAGATTTTATTTTCAGATATCAAGATGGTAGTAGTGTATATTAATTAACTTTGCAGAATTTTTAATTTTGCTTTAGAAATAATATTTTTCTAAATAATTTTTAACGTAATTTTTACAAGCCTGAGAGGGATCTAAAACTTTTTTCAACTTTAAATGTTTCCTCGTTTCTACATATGATGGAGATATGCTATAACATGTCTTAGTGTATTATAAAAATATATAAATCGGTATGTACATGTTATGTTTTATTTTTATTGACAAAAATGTCTTGTGACAGTAAGAACCAAGGTGTCTGGCCTTTTGTTTTTGATAGTTTAAAATTTAAGTCAACCTTTATTTCTACTCTGTATATTCTCTGTACTTTAGTTGTATATTATGCTCTTCATGGCACTCTAGTTGCATTTTATTATTAATGGTACCCAAATGCATTTGCTCTGGTCAATTTTAATTGTTATTATATGCAGCCCTCCCTCCTGCATCCCAAACCACTCATTCCCAGCCCCACCCCAGAGCCTGCACTCCCAGCCAGAGCCCTCACCCCTTCCCGCACCGCAGCCTGGAGCCCCCTCCCACACTTTGACCCCCTCATTTCTGGCCCCACTCCACCCCTAACCCCCTGCCTCAGCCCGGTGAAAATGAGTGAGGGTGGGGGAGAGCGAGCGACGGAGAGACGGGGGAATGGAGTAAGCGGGGATGGGGCCTCAGGAAGGGGCGTGGCCAGGGCATGGCCTCGGGGAAAGGGTAGGGCAGGTGTGTTTGTGTTTCTGCAATTAGAAAGTTGGCAACCCTAGCTGCAATCTATTCTTTTAAATAACAGTGTTTGTTTTTTGTTTGGTTTCGTTTTGAAAGCACCTTGTTTACCTGAAATTACTTGAACCTAGCAACCTTAGCATTGGGCACTAGGTGCTGTAGGATGACACAGGGCCTCTGTGTAAACCCCATTTTGCAGAAGTAAATGTGATTGAAGTGGTTGTATAAGCCTAGTGCTAGCCCTCTACATTGGGAGAATTTTACTCTCTATGAAATAACAAAGAATTTGGATTTCCCCCCCTTTTCAGCAATTATTAATAATAGTTTTTCTGAGCTCCTGAAGTTGTGCATATCTGAATGATCCATGAAGAGCAGGAATACTCTAAGGGCTGGTCTACACTGGGGGAGGGGGGGGGAAATCGATCTAAGATACGCAACTTCAGCTACAAGAATAGCGTAGCTGAAGTCCAACATATCTTAGATCGACTTACCTCATGTCCTCACAGCGCGGGATCGACGGCCGCGGCTCCCCCATCGACTCCGCTTCCGCCTCTCGCCGTGGTGGAGTTCCGGAGTTAACGGGGAGCGCGTTCGGGGATCGATTTATCGCATCTAGATGAGACGCGATAAATTGATCCCCGATAGATCGATTACTACCCGCCGATCCTACCCTAAGATCTAGGAGAAGATCAGGTCATCAAGAAGAAATAGAAAAGACTCATAATATTTTCACGGTCAGGATTGTTGAAAAAACATTCAAAAGAGCTTGAGGAAGGGGAAGAGGGAGGTTCGATTACCACATCCACTGTGGTATATCTTCCAAGACTGCCCTTCCTTACTCTTTTCCTCAAAATCAGCTCTCTCTAGTAACCCTTAAGTTATATCTGCTGTACCAGCTCAGCCCCAAGCCTGCTCTTCCTCTACTAGCTCCAAAGATTCTCTAGTAAGTAACCTTTAGTCCAACAGAGTAAGCTACTGAGGGCATTTGTGAATCATGTAACTCCTGAGAGATATAAAGAGAAAGAAACGGAGAGACTGCTCAGAAGTATCATTGTATTTCTGTTTACTGCTTTATTCCTAATTTCTAAAACACTGGCTGGAGATTGTAAGAGGGCCAGATAGTGTTGGAAGTAATCCTGGGTAGTCAGTACTAGTTTAGTGAGACCAGTTAGGCCACAGAGCATTGCCAGATTTGCTCCTCCCTTAGAAAATTTTGAATCTATATTTAACTATCCAGAGCTAACCATTAAAGACATCACACAGCTGACAGCAAAGAGAGAGGGGCAAGGAGGAAATTAGGGTTTCCAACAGAAGGGAGGGTGGGACAGTACCACTAAAACAAAAATCTGGACTTTATGGCCATAATTGTCTGGCAATGCAAAGGTATTACTAAAACCCAGGATTGTTTCCAATGCTATATCATATCCACTACTGCTGCCTGCCAGTGTGTTAGTAGTAAATCTGAAGAGCCAGGAAAATAAGTAGAGCCTGTCTGCCTGCAATGAAGGTCTGGCCTCCACTCTGCAGCAGTGAAAGCCTTTTGCAGAGAATTAAATTATCTGCTAAATATCTAAAACATTCCTGTGAGAGTAAAAGCTCTTTGCTTAATTTCTGGGGGTGGAAGGTGGGAGAAAGCTTGGATTTGAAGAGAGGAATAGTCTGAGGGTATAAATGAATAGTAAAGAATTCCTGGAAGGAAAAAGACTGATTGGCATTATTACATCTGGTTCTCCCAGCAGCCAGTCCAAACCTGGCAAGAAAGCATGTTTTGTTCTTTTCTTTCTTCTTGGGAGTCATAAGAGCTCTTATGCCATGCCCATCACTGTGTTATTTGAATATGGTATCAAATAGTTGCCCCTGCTTACCCCTAAGAGGAAGAGTCCTTAGAGAATGAAGCCAAAGAGAGGCAGAAGCAATACACAAATGTCATATTTGTTTTGTGTAAAGGAAAGAAGCAAAGATCTGACAGGTGGCAGATCCACAGGCTTGTGAATTCAAACGGAAGATGCAAGAGGCATCTAGAGCCGAAAGCTTGGATTCTACCTTATGTACAACCAAGTGCTTTTTGTTGTTGTTTTTTGTGGTGATAGTTTTCTTCTCTTTGCCATCTGGTCATGAATTCCTCCTTGTGTACTAAGATTAAGAATGGTCACATGGGTTTGGATAACATGAACTAACTTCACCTCCTCTTAACCCTCAAACTGAACATTTGGGATGGTTTGAATAAAGGTCTGCTAATAGGGTGATGAAAAAGGAAAATCCTCTTACTTCAGTTTTTTAACATCTCTGAACTTCTGCACACAATTTAAAATATTGTGTATTAGTGCTGATTGCTTTTTGAAAATGTGGGTGTAGCCTCTCCAACTGATTTTTTTCCTAGGATTTAATTAATAATAATAAAATACCTATCTATATTAACCGTTAATATACATCTGGTTTCCAACTCATTTTGTAGAGCTAAACTTTCTGCTGGAATAACTCTGTCAAAGTCAATGAAGTTATGCCAGCAGAAAATGTGGCCCATAATATTTGATGAAACTCATAGAAAATAAATAAGTAGATGAAAGCCTATGCTGTCAAAAAGTCATGTGTCTATAAAATAAAATAAAAAAACCAAAAATAGCTGAAAAAAAAATCCCAGTGATGTTTGAATCTGATGAACTGTGCCAAGTAAGCCACCATCTGTGCAGTTTCCCTCAAACAACCAATGAAACTGTTGTATGCAGATTAGCTGTAGAGGAAGAGTGATGATTGGTTGAGTTACCTCTGATATCACAATGGTCTAGGACTGTTGGCTTGGCATGGCATGGATACATGCCTTGATACCAGAGCAATGTATAAAACGTTTAATTTGTGAATATCTGGAGGAGGAAGATTCACTAGAAGCTAGCATGGATTTACTAAGAACAAATCATGTCAAATCAGCTTGATTTCCTTCTTTGACAGGATAACTGGTTTGGTGGATGGGGGAATGCGGTGGACATAATATACCTGGAATTTAGCAAGGCTTTTGACACAGTCCCACATGACATTCTGATAAGTAAGCTGGAGAAATGTGGGCTTGGCAGAACTACTATTAAGAGGCTACAGAATTGGTTAAACAACAATAAAAAGTAACTATTAATGGAATGATGTCAGATTGGAGGAAGATCTCAAGTGGGGTTCCACAAAGATCTGTTCTGGGTCTGGTGTGTAACATCTTTATTAATCACCTGGATGTAGGAATAGAGAGCACGCTTATCATATTTGCAGATAACACAAAGCTGGGTGGGGGAGGGTTGCCAACACTTTGGAGGATAGAGGTAAAAATAAAAGGGATCTTGATAAATTGGAGAACTGGGGTATTGATAACAAAATGAAATTTAACAAAGACAAATGGAAGGAAAGAAAAACCAAATGCACACATACAGAATGGGGGATAACTGGCTTGGCAGCAGCACTGCTCAGAGGATCTGGGAGTTGTGGTGGATCACAACCTCAAAATGTCAACAATGCAATGTTGTTGCAAAAGAAGCCAATGCAATTTTAGGTTGCATTAACATAGGCATAACATGCAAATCACAGGAGGTGATAGTACCGCTTACTCAACGCTGGGTAGGCCTCAGCTAGAGTACTGTGTCGTGTCCAGTTTGGTCACCAATGTATAGAAAGGATATAGAGAAACTGGAAAGGATCCAGAGGTGAGTGACTAAAATGATCAATGGGATGGAATGCAAGCCATATGAGCAAAGGCTGAAGGAACTGGGTATGTTTAGTGTGGAAAAGAGATTAAGGGGGAACATGATAGCATTCTTCAAATACTTGAAAGGCTGACATAAAAGAAGAGGAGAAAGTTATGCTTTCTTGCCACAGAAGGCAAGACAAGAGGCAATGAGTACAAACTACCTCATAGCAGATTTAGATTAAATCTCAGGAAAAACTTCCTATCTGTAAGAATAGTAGGATAATGAAACAGACTGTCTAGGGAGGTTTTGCAGGCTTCTTCATTGGAAGTTTTGAAAAGGAGGCTGGATAGACATCTCTCTTGGATGGTTTAGACACAACAAATCCTGCATGTACGCACAGGGTTAGACTAGATGACCCTTACAGTCCCTTCTAATCTTATGGTTCTATGATTCTATGCTTTACTGTGGTTGAAAGCCCATGCTGTCACACAGGTGCAATTCATAAAGTCAAAATGACCGAGAACTTAAAAACTGGATGGTAAAAGACTGCAAAGCCAAGTAATAATTGAACCTGGTAATATTCTAAACAAAGAGAGCTCTAAACCATGCTTGTAGGTGTTTCCATTGCTTCACATTGACTCAACAGACGTTCTGGACCTCATAGTGACACCCAGACAGAATGAAAATCCTGAAATCTTATTATATAGATGATACCTTTTTAACTCTACTGTTCAAAACTTAGTATGGTTGATTTTTTTTTAATATGAGTATGATGTATGGGAAAAGGCACTGGCTGAGACGTGGAACTATTGAGAAAGGTATTTAGTAAGTATTTTACTTAGTCAACATTCATTCCAATTATAATACTTATATTTCCTCTTAGAAAATTTTCTTTTGAATAAGTTTAAAGAGAACTTTTCACTGAGAACGCGCTAATCACAGAACAGAGTAGGATTCTTTGGAATGTTGTAAATTATTCTAAAAGGGATTTCAAGGAAAGCTGCAGTTTTGATGATGTGCATAAGAGGAGAAATTTTTGGGCTGATTCCACCCAATTTAGTCTAAGTGTCCCTATGAAGGTTCTGTCTGTACAATTTTTGTGCGTGTGGATGTTAAGATGTGTGTCACTTAGATAGAGGAACAGTATTCCCTTGAGGTGACTGACTTACACACATCTTTATTTAAATTTTGACTCAAATCATCATTTTTCAACCAATTTAGGGGTTATAATATCTGCAGTTGACCTTACATTAGAACCTGTGAACCATCCTGCTTAATGTGAAATTACATCATGTAAAAAATTCCCTTTTGTCCATTATCCTGGTCATGACATTGACAGGGCTCTCAAAGAGTCATGGGACTGTAAATCAGAAAGGGAACTAGGAAGTGAGAAAGGTGGGAAAGATAGTTTTAAGGCTAGTGCGGTGATTCCTTATATTCTTAATGCCACTGCAAGATCAATGTGAAGAATGGGCATTAGGTGTTTCTTCCTGGCACCAAGTCAAATGCAGAATATTTTATGCAAATTGAAATATCCTGTTCCGAGAAATAATATATCTGTAGTGATTTCATTCCCATGTTAGAGCGGGAAGGTTTACATTGAAAAGATGGTTTGGCCACAACCACTGCCACTTGTTGAGCACAGAAGGAATACCGAGAAGAAATTAATTGTATGGCATTAGCTAATAGCAAGCAGCACATATACTAGAGGGAGGTCACAGACAAAAATTTGATAAGGCATAATTGATGGTTCTGATTTGCTTAACTAGACATTGAAAATTATGGGAGAAAATGAATGTCAGAGCAGAGGGAGTGGAAGTCAGAGCTGAGACATGTAACGTATTGTGTAGTGTGTATTTGCACCAACACCCTCTATTGGAAAGCATGTCAGGCCTGTTTAGTGTTTCTGCACAGTTTAAGGGAATGCACAAAATCTAGGCACATAATCATGTGTGAAAAGGAGACAATGCTAGGCACATGATCATGAGTGTGAAGATGAGAGCTATTAGTAAAGCTGAGTTTGCATAATGGAGAATAATGGGAGATGAGCTATCGGCCATACTGGAGTTACTGACTGTTGGAAAGATGCGATCTTTTAGGGAGAAAGATAATGAGTTCAGTCTTTATCATGTGTCACTGTTACCTCTGCAATGCTACCTCATTTCTGATCTCACTGAGTGCACTCCCTCAGGTGTTTGGCCTCTTGTCCTTACCTGTCCTGAGATGGAGTCTCACAATTCTTCCACTCTTAGACTGGGACTCAGGAACACTACTCCCTGTATATCAATTGCTTATCATCTTGCAGGCTCGATGGTTCAGGCACCTGCTTGATCCTCTCTTCAGGAGACTGTGACCAGTGATATTGACCAAGAGCCTTCTTAAAACAAAGTGTTTTGTTTAGAGGTTCGAACAAAGCATCAGAGAAAAAAAAAAGGCTTAAAAATTTTAAAGCATCCGACATACATAGCTTCATGTGACCGTATGCTCCACTCCAAACAAAACTACACACACACTTTCCCCATCAGTTACAGGAACAGAACTGAACTACTTCGTGTTCTGTGAGAAAATAAAGATCCTTCTATGGACCTCTCCCACCCTGGTCCCAGCTGACAGCATGCCCTGCCGTGCTTCTGGCTCACCTGCCTACCTTGAGTGAGACTGTGTCTGACTCTTTAGTAGAAGAGAGGCCCTGTAATTCCAGCAGAAATCAGTTACCCTATTACTCAGTGGTATTATTCGTTTCAGAGCCCAGGTGTCCTCAGACTGTTTTTTCCTCCTTGATAGGCCAAAGGATCCATTCAGGTTATATCACTGAGATTGCCCCAGTCTCAGCTACTCCATTGTTTGGATGGGTGAACCCATTCATTCTTAACAGTTTGCAATCATTGGTTTAATGACTGTGTCTCCGCTGTATGTAAGGGTGTTTGAAATTGACTGAACAGGCGGAGTGCCCTCAGTCCCTCATGTTTGTCTAACAAACAAACTTAGAAATAAATCACATTTTGAATACAGATCAAAATATATCGTTAATACAGAGACATCTATGGCCATCTATTGTCACACTGTGTTTAACAAGTAACATTTGGCTACATATTCTGTGCATTTGCTATGCAATGATGTGCTGCTATCAACATTTTAACTAGGGCCCCTCCAAGAAAATTCCCTTCCTTTGTGATAAACCTGGATAGCATGTGTTTGCAGAGAGAAGAGGTGGCTGACTGGGGAATGTAACCATTTGTTTTCCCACTTAAGCAAAAATTCTCTCTCATCTCACCAAGGAGGGAGGCAGAAGCACTTGTCACACACATTGATATTAAGCTGTGATTTGCTGAGAATGTTTATACATTGCTCTAAAACAATATACCAAGTTTATTGGTAGTACTGCACAGAGCTCAGCCCATGGAAATTGAAATGGGGGATGGATTAGAGATTTTATGCAGGGGTCCTTGCCTGGGACTTTTTTTTTTTTCAAAACATTCCTATTTTTATTTGGTGTAACCTGGTCCATTCCAAAGGCCCAAAAATTGCTTTTCAGAAGTATTTTTATGAGGTCCATGGATTCTGTCTAGCAGGGGTGGTTTAGTAGTATTTAGAGAGGGGGTGACTCTATCAGGTTTCCCTTCAGCTTGACAACAGAACTTTAACAAGAGGTGCCTAGGAAAAGCCTACAAAAACCCATCCAACCATTACTGCTCCCCAGGGTCGCTCTTTTATTAAAATCTGTATATTTTATTGTCGTACTGGATCAGACCTGAGGTCCATCTAATCTGGAGTTCCGTCTCCAACAGTGGCTGGCACCAAATGCTTCAGAGGGAGGTGTAAGAAACCTCACAACAGGCAGATATGAGATAATCTCCCCCTCATGGAGGTCTCCTCAACTGGCTTGTTGGCTTTCCCACTGGTACTTAAACAAAAGTGTTTGTCACTACAAGACGCCATATTCCTCATGATGAGGTGTGCATGGAAACACAGAGAAAGATGGTTAATGTTCTCTTTGGATACATTTTATTGGTTTTAATGCTTTTGCCCCGAGAGGTTTGTTAGGGCTCTACAGTCCCTCCACAAGGGTTGGGTGGGAAACAATCTTCCCATCCTGTGAGAGTTTTCGAAATTTCGAAGTGTTTTTCCATCCCAACTAGGAACGAAAAGTCAACACCTCAAAAATTTTGGCAAACTAACAATAAAAAAAAAATTAGATTGAGTCAATCAGACTCATTTTGTTTAAATAATTTCCAAATTTTTCATTTTGATGTTGATCTTTTTAATTTGTTCACATTTTTTATTGTAAATTAACTAAAATTTCAAGTAAAAAAAGTAGTTTTAAACTGGAAAATAAAACTTTTTGTTTAGAAAATGTCATAAGGAGACATTTTAACCATTAAAAAAAAATTCAGAATCATGAGATTTATCAAACCCGACTCTTTCCCATGAACATTTTCTGTTTTGGCAAACTGGCAATTTCTGACCCCCCCCCCCTCAAAAAAAATTGGAAAATTCCTTGCCAGCTCTAACCTCCACCTCTCCGGTCATTTTCTCTTTCAGTCTTCTGCCTCCACTTCTCTATCCCCTGTCTGAGGATGGTTGAATGCATAACCTCTAAAAGCTGCCCAAACTGCTCCCAAAGTAGCCAGACTGTTTATTACAAAGAAGCTTTAATGCTCTCAGCATCACTTAGACTGAAAGCAAAGCAGCTTTCCAAACATGTTTTTGAAAACTGATTTTTTTTTTCTGTTTTATTATTTATTTATTTATTTATCATTAAAAACCAGGAAAAATTCAAGCAAAGAAAAATTTCACACGAAAAGCCATTTTTTATAGAGAAAAAATGTTTTGGCAAAAAAACAAACTGTGACTAGCTCTACATATACACCAGGAGAGTGAGCAAAGAAGGAGGTTGTGTTCACTGCTAAATTAACTCAAGCTTCTACTCCCATCAACACACAGGCCACCTTCTCACCTGAGTGTAGTGGTGCATTCAAACTCAGCTATTTTGTAAGATTGTTGGCTAAAGCTCCGGTGCCACTTTCAGTCGGTCTGGTAACCTGCCTTCTTTGCAGTGAGGACGCAGGCTAAACCATTTGAGTGTCGATTGTCTTCCAGTGCCTTCTTCCAATTCACCTCAGGTGACCAAGACAGTTCTTTCTCATTTCACTGGAGTGCCTCAGCTAACTACAGTGCAAAGAAACCTGGGATATGGCCCAGAAGTCCTAGCAACGTACATGGGTGAGTGGAGTGCTAGTAATTTGCGTAGGGCTTTGCAGAGCGGCTGCTCACACCCAGGTGCCAATCACCTCAGTTAATTCTACAGTGAAGACCTGCCCAAGGAGTTGGAACTATCGTGTTCTCCTCTTGGAGCTGCCACTAACTCATTGTGCAATCATGGACAAGTCACTTTACTGCTGCATCTCTGTTTACACATCTGCTGTATTTCCCTCCCTATCACCCTGGAGTGATGTGAGCCAGTTAATTAATTGTTTGTAGTAAAGAGCTTGAGATTCTTGGATGAAAAGTCCTATAGAAGTGCACCCACATAGGCTGTCATACGGTGTCATCATAGATAGCTGTTTTAATTTTTATGCCACATATAGAATGTGTGGGGATGTTCTGGAGTGAGGTATACTCTTTCCTGCTGAGAACCATTTAAGAGGAGAAGAGGGAATGTGTTGAGTGATCCAGAACTGGTAGTCCTGGCTGACAATTTTGAAGTGGGGCTTCCATTAGGATTGCCCAGCTCCCCGTGATTTGGAGATATAGAGACACAAACCTCTTCCTGACAATCCCAAAATGTGTTAAAGAAAACAGTCCTAATCCATGCCTCTTGCAAGCCTACAGTTTTAGGAGCTAGCCTCTAGGGCAGAATCAACACAGGGGTGATCGGGGACCAGTATGCATGGGGATCCTTCTTCTCACAGCACCTGCAGAGAATAGGTACAAAGTCTCCCTACCTCTGTACCAGAAGTGATCATCCATAGAATCAAGTGGCTGGGTGTGGAGCTGGCATAAATGGTGGCAAGGGGCCAAATGACACAGGGATTCCTCGGGATTTAGCTCCTCGTTAGTATTTACAACATTATTCTCTTCTCAAAAGAAAAACAAACAAAAAAGCTCCCCCCTAAAACAAACAAATCCACAGTCGGATAAACTGAGCCATATTTAAAGCCTTCTACCACTGTGCAACACAGACTAAACCTCAGTATTCATTTCCAACTGCAAATAGTTGCAAATTCTGATCTTCCTCCCTATTGCTTTTCATCTGTAGAAAGTTTGGATTACTTCCTTATGAATGGTACCTGAGAACTCTACCCAAACGATAACCCTCTTCACTCTTTATGAAATACTGTAGATACTTAAAGTTGCACCTTGAAAACAGTCTTTTACTGCTTAGGAGTGAGTTGTGAGATCATAGGGGAAGTAATGTATCATTCCTAGACTTCCATGAATTTTCTCACTTACAAGGAGAAAAGCAGGATTTATTTTATTTTATTTTTTTTTTACTATCAATGGGCCTGATTCTCTGTTGCCCTGAACCTTTTCTAATCATTTACATGTATGCCCTTCCTGGAGCACTGCCACTTCCCAAGACTGGTACAGTCAACTTATTCCTCTCTCCTCGGTGACCCAGTTTAGAACCAGTAGTCCCTTGGTTCTCTCTACACCTATTCACCTTCCGTTCAAAAGCTAGTGTTGGAAGCACATCACTTGCAGTCAACTCCCTTGCCCCAAACACCATGCTTGTTCATATACTTGGGCAGTCCCGGCCATGTGCATGTTACCAGGGGCCTGCAGTTGGCTGCCCTGATATGTCAGTCAAGATCCCTATTTGGCCCCCACTGGCTGTTCATGTCACAGACACCTGAGTAGCCAGATCTTCGGAGTCCTGAGGTCTTTCTCCTCTGTGGAGATTCCAGAATAGCAGGGGATAAATAAATATGTGCAAAGTAAGTGTGAAGTGTTATCAAATCAGACTACATAAGATACAAGGCACTGGAGTATCCACTAAGGTGCAGCTTCTTTGTATTGCACCATTGCATCTTTTAGCCCTAAAACTGGCAAAGCCATCCATGAGAGGATCATTTCTAACAGCACAGAATCAACATAGCAGTTCCCACATCCTTCCTCTCCTCTTTGCTGCTGGCATAGGGACAAGTCGCCAGGGCCTCTGTATGTTCTGCTGACTCCTGGCTGCCATATCTGCTTCTTCAGGTCATTGGCACCCAGTATTAGACTACTCTAAATTATGCCTGGGGACTGGCCCAGCATTCCTCCCTCCCCTGCAAAAAAACCAAACCAAAACAAAAAAAAACCTCGTGCTTTGAACTCCTTGATGAAAAACAAGGATTGGAGATAATGTTCCCAGAGGTAAATGACTACAGAGCATGCAAGGCAGTGGAGAATCAGGCCTTATGCTTCAGAACAGGGAAGTTTCAGTGTGGCTGAAGAGACGCACCCCCACCTTCTATTGCAGGGATCCTGCCTAGCCAGCGACTGAGAGACTTGGGCTGCCAGACTCTAAAAGGCACCGGAAAGGAGACTGAGGGCAAGAACAATACGTGAGCGGGAAGAAGAGAAATGCAGCATTGTTGAACAAAGATTCATGGACAAAATAATTTCGAATTATCTGGTGTGACAAAGTTCCTCCTCTATCTTGGTGGGTCCTGCGCTTATTGGCGGATTTTCTTGCCTCAGAGATTCACCATGTGGGTTGGGGAACAGCCCATAGACCTTCCCGTCTGGAAGAACCCACAGTCCAGGTCAATTGGGAGGTTTGGGGGGAACCCGGGCTCGCCCTCTACTCCGGGTTCCAGCCCAGGGCCCAGTGGACTGCAGCTGTCTATAGTGCCTCCTGTAACAGCTGCATGACAGCTACAACTCCCTGGGCTACTTCCCCATGGCCTCCTCCAAACACCTTCCTTATTTTCACCACAGGACCTTCCTCCTGGTGTCTGATAACGCTTGTGCTCCTCAGTCCTCCAGCAGCACACCCTCTCACGCTCAGCTGCTTGCGCCTCTTGCTCCCAGCTCCTCACACTCCCACCACAAACTGAAGTGAGCTCCTTTTAAAACCCAGGTGCCCTGATTAGCCTGCCTTAATTGATTCTAGCAACTTCTTCTTAATTGGCTCCAGGTGTCCTAATTAGCCTGCCTGCCTTAACTGGTTCTAGCAGGTTCCTGATTACTCTAGTGCAGCCCCTGCTCTGGTCACTCAGGGAACAGAAAACTACTCATTCAGTGACCAGTATATTTGCCCTCTACCAGACTCCTGTACCCCACTGGTCTGGGTCTGTCACACTGGAGAGCACAAATTTAATTTTACTATGGCTAATGAGTTTTGTAGTATTTCTGCTTTAGGCAGCTGCTCCATAGATCTCTCAGTTTAACAAAAAAAATCTTTATCCAGATGATAACGTTTGCTAGGATGTATAGGTGCTTGCAAAGTCCATTCTGTCCCTGAGGCTAAGTATGCTCCTAAATTAGTAAGCAAATTAGACACAGTTTGTACCGAAGGGCACATTGTGCTTTTTACATTAGTGTATCTACACAGGTATTTTCTGTCTTCATACAGTACACCCTCAGCTAAAAGTCTAAATTTTATTGAAACACAGAACACATGGTATCATTTCAAGGACAATACAAACGTATCATGTGAAAGTTTCAAAAAATCATTGCTTAGGGCTGGTCTTCACTACGGGGAGATTGATGCTGCTGCAATTGATGCAGCAGTGGTCAATTTAGTGGGTCTAGTGAAGACCCGCTAAATGAACGGCAGAGCACTCTCCAGATGACCCCGGTATTCCACCTCTCCGAGAAGAGTAATGGAAGTCCACCGGAGAGCGTCTCTTATCAGTGCAGTGCAGTGCAGTGCAGTGAAGATACTGGGATTAGTCGACCTAAGCTACGTTGACTACAGCTACATTATTCACGTAGCTGGAGTAGCGTAACTTAGGTCAACTTACCCTTGTAGTGAAGACAAGCCCTTAAAGTAGATGTACGTGCTATATGCCAGTTCTCAACTGACCAATGAAGAATGACTTCTAATTCTTCATTCCTGGCCTATGGTTACAGCAAGTCAACGCTCTTATTATGCACCAGGTTCTGCATTCTGTTTTCCCCTTCATTGGTGTAAATCCAATTTAACTCCAATGAGGTCAATGGAGTTGCTCCAGATTTCCATGGGTGTAGCTCAGAGAAGAAAGAATTTGGCTATTTGTCTTCAGTCTCAATAGTCTGAGATCATTAATCTCGTCAATCAAACAGGAGTTGGAGTCACGTGAGTAGGAGAGAAGGTAGATTATGAAAAAAGCTGGGGCCACTTCTCTTCTAGTTTATAAAATTTAGAATGTTGATGGGGATGACTTACAGGGAGGATATTCCAGTGTTATTTGTATCCTGGGGCAACCATGAAGTTACACTTCCACAGCATGCTTTCAGGAATTTAACTCACAGAAGCATATTTGTCTGACGAAGTGATAGGGAACCTCGGTATGTCAGACTCACTGATGTCAGCAATAATCTGGTAGTGAACAGTCTGTGAGAGTATTGTAGTTAATGATGGCCCCAGTATGTCTTTGAGCTAGCTAGGATCTCTTTTATATTCAGTGAGATATAGTTACTGCTTAAATAAACATTTATGTCACTAACTGCCGAACCTGGTGACATATGATTGTTTTGACCTCTTAGGGGAAAAAAGGTTAAATATAATTACCTCTTTGTTCTTAAATGATAAAAAAGTGGTAACATCTGTGCACACTGCTGTGTATACAGCAATAACAGTCGAACGTTAACAATAACACAATGACCCACTCATGTGGATGTCATTGCCTTTACCTGAGTCTCTCCAGCAGCTAGCAAAATAATTCTTATTCACCAAAGACTAATTTTCACATTTAAAAATCTTTATTGTGGGTCTAGTGCAGTAGAATTGCCTTACACAGTAGGAAACCCATACTTAAACTGGTAGTATAAGTACGAAGAAACGCCTCAAGTCATGATCAAGCTGGGCGGTAATTCAGGCTTCTGCAACTACCAATTACAGTCAAAATCCAGCAGATGGCACAAGGCATCCCAGAATGAAACTGAGCATGCTCCCATTTCAAACTCTTGTGAATTGGATGGAGATGGAGAAACGAAGTCACATTAGGGCAATCAAGTCTTTTTTTTTAATTGAATCTTCACCGACTTCACACACAGCCCCTTCCTGAAATATTGTGTTTATTGTTTTTATTTTATTAACTATTATTGTCTATTGTAGCAGACTGGTAGATAGGACTACTGGATGCTGTTCCAGACTCTGCCACTCACTCACTCTGTGACTTTGGAAGAGACATGTGACCTTTCTCAGGCAGCAGAGCACAGCTGTAATACTTTTAGGTGACCCAGTATTGCCAACCTCAACTGAATGAAAATCATGGATTTGGCACCCCAAAATCAAGAGATGTAGAAAAATAAGAAAATTTGGCTTCTTTTGATTTGCCTTCTGTTTCTTAGCTCCTAGGATACTTGTATTCTAGCTGTTCACACCTGTGAGAGTTAGAAACTTACTTTATTTCAAATGAGAGCTGAGATTGTCACCTAATCACTTGCCTCCAGGAGTTGGGGCTTTAAGAAAAACACCAAATATTGCAGTACTCACATTAAAATCATGAGAGATGGCAACACTGGTGACCTGGACTATATATATGCAAAATATACAAATGTCCATTGTAAACTTCACAAAACTATTCACTTAAAATGTGCTGCTGTAGTATGTATAACAATAAGTAGGGTTGGAGAACATAAGGAGTAATTTGTGGGAGAGCAGATCTGACACTGTACTTCGGTATATCACCAATTCACTATCATGTAATACCTTGCTTTTTACATCTATCACCAACATGTAAGAGAATCAAATCTGCACAAGAATAAAAACTTAAAATGAAATCTCATTTAGTTCAAGGTCATCATTTCCATAAACTGCAGCGGTAATATACTGTACTCATTAAACGGTATACCCACTTTCATAGGTAAACGGTATACCCACTTTCATAGGTAAACAAAAATAATGGTTCAGTTATACAGAGATTATCTTCCAGTTGCAGAAGTTCCAATGGGTACATATTTATCATTAGTCTAGGGATATTTGAGGAGGTGTTAGGCTTTTCATAATGGCCTGCTTTCTATGTTCAAACTGATAACTTTTTTTTTGTTTTTATAATCTTATTTTCCTGTCAATGGCGCTTAAGCCACAAGCTATCCTTAGTTAAGATGACTGTCCTTTTCCTACAGTCTTTGCAAGTGAAAGTGAGGCTGCCCCTAGTTAAGATGACTGCCACCTCTACATTGTTTCCCATGAGGCTGAAAGCAGGCCAGCCTGAGGGAAGATGGTGGCCATTTATTCACCAGGTGTGGGCCAGACAGGGAACCTGACTACATGCAGGTGGGGGAAATGGCAGTGGGGACAAGAAGGAGGCAGTGTGTTTGTGAGAGGGGAGAGCAGGGAGGGAGAACGTGAAGGAGAAGTTAAGTGGGGCAGGAAGACAGAATGTGAAGTAAACAGAAGGGCAGGCAATATGGGGGGGCGGGGGGAAGAATAGCTCAGTGGTTTGAGCATTGGCCTACTAAACCCAGGGTTGTGAGTTTAATCCTTGAGGGTGCCACTTAGGGATCTGGGGCAAAATCAGTACTTGGTCCTGCTAGTGAAGGCAGGGGGCTGGACTCAATGACCTTTCAGGGTCTCTTCCAGTTCTATGAGATAGGTGTATCTCTCTCTCTCTCTCTCTCTCTTTCTATATATATATATATATGGGACAGGCAAGAGGACTGTTGGGTGCAGGAATATAGAGCTTTGTTTATGCAATCAAGTTTTAACTAATGTTTCTGAATTTTTGCTGAACACCGTTTGCCCTTGTCTATGATTTCAATTAAATTATGTCTGCACTCGTTCTGCTACACTGATTAGCAGCAACAGGTAATTTTCATAGTGTAGGCAAGAACTGAGGAAAAAGAGAGGGAACATGTGAGGAACAAGAGGTTGGGTGGGGGAGAGACTGTGAGTGAGGGCCTGGGATGGGTAAGGAAGCAGGATGGTGATGGGAAAGGGGATGGAGAGGAATATAATGGCAGCCTCTTCACCTCAAAAGTTAGAGTCAGAGAATCTCATCTCAGAGTACGAGAGAGGAACTGAGACTGTGGGGACAAGAGGTAACTCTATATGTACATTTAAGACTGAATTTTCAATATGAAATGATTACACATGAGAGGTCCTGGGGGCCAAATTTAGGCTGCTAGGTAAGAGATTAAAGTCCAGGACCTCCATGGTAGCATTCTTTGAAATGCTTCAAATTCCATGTGCAGGGCCAGGAAGACAAGCAGAACTGCACAGTCTCAATGCGTGGATGAGACAATGGTGTAGAGGAGAGGGTTTTAGGTTTGTTAGGAACTGAAGAACCTTTTGGGAAAGGAGGCACCTATAGGAGCAGCCTATACACCTAAACCAAAATGGAACCAGACTGCTGGCATGGAAAATTTAAAAGGTTTTGTAGAAGAGTTTTTAAACTAAGGGCTGTGGGAAAACTGACAGGTGCAGAGGAGCACACGGCTAGGACAGAAACATCCCTTTGGAAGGATTTATTAAAGAGGATACTCTATATCCTAGTAAAGAGGAGAGGACAGAAGTTGATAAAGGATAGGTAGGAAAGAGTCCCATACAATTACATCACATGAAGGCAGACAAATAAATATTCACAAGTTTCATAAGTGCTTGTATACAAGCACTAGAAGTCTAAATACTAAGATTGGTGAACTTGAGTGCCTGGTATTAAATGAGGCTATTGATATGACAGGCATCACAGAAACTTGGTGAAATAATAATAATCAATAGGATGTGGTAATGCCACGGTACAAAATATATAGGAATGACAGAGTAGGTGGTGCTGGTGGGGATGTGGCACTATATGTGAAAGAAAGCATAGAGTCAAATATAGTAAAATAGTACATGAATCAAACTATACAATACAATCTCTATGGATAGAAATTTCATGCTTGAACAATAAGAATATAGCAGTAGGAATATACTACCAACCACCTGACCAGGATTGTGATTGTAACTGTGATTGTGCTCAGGGAGATAAGAGAGGCTACAAAAACAGAAAACTCAGTAATAATGAGGGAATTCAACTATCCCTATATTGACTCGGTACATGTCACCTGATGACGGGATTCAGAAATAAAATTTCTAGACACCATTAATGACTGCTTGTTGAAGCAGCTAGTCCTGGAACCCACAAGGGGAGAGGCAATTTTTGATTTAGTCCTAAGTGGAGCACAGGATCTGGTTCAAGAGGTGAATATAGCTGAATCACTTGGTAATAGTGACCATGATATAATTAAATTTAACATCCTTGTAGGGGAAAAATACGAAAGAAACCTACTACAGTAGCATTTAACCTCAGAAAGGGGAACTACACAAAAATGAGGAAGCTAGTTAAAAAGAACAATCACAAGAATAAAATGCCTGAAAGCTGCATGGAAACGATTTAAAAACACCATTATAGAGGCTCAAACTAAATATATACACCAAACAAAAAACAAAAACAGTAAGAGGACAAATAAAAAAAGACCACCATGGCTAAGCAACAGAGTGAAAGAGGTGGTTAGAGGCAAAAAATTCCTTTAAAAATTGGATGTCAAATCCCCATCAGGAAAATAGAAAGCAGCATAATAAACTCTGGCAAGTAAATGTAAAAGAATAATTAGACAGGCCACAAAATAATGTGAAGAACATACAGCAAAAAACACAAAAAAACTAACAGCAATTTTTTTAAGTACATCAGAAGCAGGAAGCCTGCCACACAATCAGTGGGGCCATTGGATGCTCAAGGTGCTAGAGGAGCACTCAAGGAAGATAAGGCCATTGTAGAAAAGCTAAATAAATTTTTTGCATCTGTCTTCACTGCAGAGGATGTGAGGGAGTTTCCCACATCTGAGCCATTCTTTTTACGTAACAAATCTGAGGAGTTGTCCCAGATTGAGATGTCAGTAGAGGAGATTTTGGAACTGATAAATTAAACAGTAATAAGTCACCAGGACCTGATCGTATTCACCCAAGAATTCTGAGAGGAACTCAAATATGAAATCGCAGTTATACTAACTGTGGTACATATGGTCAGTTTTCACAATGGAAAGTGGTAAATAATGGGATCCCACAAGGATCTGTACTGAGACCAGTGCTGTTCAATATTAATGATCTGGAAAAGGGAGTGAACAGTGAGGAGGCAAAATTTGCAGATGATACTAAATTACTCAAACTAATTAAGACCAAAGCTGACTGCAAAGAGTTACTATAATGGGGTCTACAAACCCCATTCTGATCATAAACAGAGGGGGGAGGAGAGTCTTTCCTGTTTACAAGCAAGCAGATTGATCATATCCCCACACCGCTGCAAGTCATGAGGAGGGTACAGAGAAGAAAGAGGAAGCAGAAAGGGCTGGGACAGCAACAAGGCAACAGTCCTGCATCAAGCTGTGTCCAAGAAAACACCCAGGAGACTGAAGGAGACTGCAAGCCCTAAAACTGAGGGCTGAAAGACTTAATTAGAGGTGAGGGTAGGTCCATCAATGGCTATTAGCCAAGATGGTCAGGGATGCAACCTTATGCTCTCAGTGTCCCTAAACCTCTGACTGCCAGAAGCTGGGACTGAATGACAGAGGATGGATCACTTGATAATTGCCATGTTCGGTTCATTTCCTCTGAAGCACCTGTCACTGGCCAGTGTTAGAAGAAAGGATCCTGGGCTAGATGGACCAATTGTCTAACCCAGTATGGCCATTCCTACTTTCTTATGTTCATACAAGTTGATGGATGTTGAAATATCAGGAGACAGGCCAAAATCCTATGCAATGTATCACTTTTATATCAGCCTCATGATTTTTGGGGGAGGATCCGACTCATGATTTTGATCTCTAAGTAAGGACTCATGATACTCAGGGCCAGCGCAACCCATTAGGCGACCTAGGCGGTTGCCTAGGGCGCTACAATTTGGGGGGCGGCGACCGCGGCACTATTTCGGCAGCGGGACCTTCCGCCACCTCTATGGGGGGCAGCATTTCGGGGCGGGACCTTCCGCCGCCTAGGGCAGCAGAAAAGCTGGCGGCGCTCCTGATGATACTACAGTTGAGATAAGTTTGCCATAGCTTCTATTGACTCACCCAAGACAAGGTAACCCTTTGGCTCCTCAGTGGACAGTCTTTTTCTTTGAATCACAAGGCTCCTGATTATTACCACAGCTGAAGTAATGTGCAGGAAATGCACACATTGGTCCAAATTTATCCCTCTCCAAGGAAGAGTAATTCCATTTAAGTCAATAGAACTGTGTCGACTCAGGCCAGAGTTGGAAGTGGATTAGTGAATCTTGTGAGAGGAGGGGGACACAATCTTGTGAGAGGAAGCGACCGACAACGAGAGCAGAGACGATGAAGGCAGTTTCTGGAGATTCAGGAGGAAGCAAAATTTTAAAAAGAGATCCTTAGAATAAAAGGTAAGATACAATGGAAAACCTTAGGAAACACAGACAGAGAAGACATCTGCAGTGAGCAGGGCTAGTGGTGAAGGAAGGGGAGACACTAAGCACTCTGCAAAGAAAGCCAGCAGCATTTTCTCTCTCTTGATCAGAATGACAGAAGCAAGACAATCTGCTGTTTGTGTAGCTAAAGTGTTTACAGTGGGAAGTGGGGTGCATACACATAGAAGGAACATCTGCTCTGAGAAGACTCTTACAAAAATAAAACTGCAATAATGCAAGAGAAACATCTGCACAGCTCACAGCATACCACCAGTAGTTCAGTTTGGGAGGAAAGAGGTAAGAGGAATGACACGAGTGAGAGTAGGTCATGGAATGCACTTTTTCAGAGTGGTATAACCTCTCCGGTTCCTCCTCTAGTCACACCCATGTTAAATGTTAAGGGAATGATTGGCAAATTGCCCTTTAGGTGATGCAACCTAGGACTGAAGAAACATTGAAAGAGCAAAAAGTTCACCACAATTTGTTCATTTATTAATTCATCTTAAATACAAAATCAGCCAATGTACTTGCATATGCACAAGCAGGCAGAGTGTAAGGTACATTCCTTTTCATTTTTAGAAACAAAGAGGTTTTAAAGAAGTGATGGAATAAACAATTCCAAAGTGGCAAGATTTGTTTCCCCTAAGAGTCCAAAGGTTATACAAAACTTACCTAGTAGTAGTGTCCAAAGGTTTCAGTGCTGTTTTGGCAGACAAAGGTGGGCAGAATCCACCTCTAACTGGCCAGTCTTCTTTGGTAGTCTATTGACTATATAGTATATTTACTCCTGTAAAACGAAGCTAAAAGAATGTTAAGGAATCATTAAGGAAGGGATATATAATAAGACAGAAAAATTCATATGGTCTTTATATAAATCCATAGTACGCCCACATCTTAATACTGCGTGCAGATGTGGTCACCCCATCTCAAAAAAGATATATTGGAACTGGAAAAGGTTCAGAAAAGGGCAACAAAAATTATTAGGGCTATGAAACGGCTTCTGTACGAGAAGAGATTAAAAAGACTGAGACTTTTCAGCTTGGAAAATAGATGACTAAGGGGGACTATGATAGAGGTCTATAAAATCATGACTAGTGTGGAGTAAATAACAGGAAGTGTTATTTACTCCTTCATAAGAACTAGGGGTCATCACGTGAAATTAATAGGCAGCAGATTTAAAACAAAAGGAACTATTTCTTCACACAACGCACAGTTAGTCTGTGGAACTCTTTACCAGAGGATGTTGTGAAGGCAAAGACTATAACAGGGTTCAAAAAAGAACTAGATAAATGGGTTGAGTAGGCATTGGCCACTGTCGGAAGACAGGATACTGGGCTAGATGGATCTTTCATCTGACCAGGTATGGCCGTTCTTATGTTCTTAGGTTGCATTATTAAGTATGCATAAAAATTGGAAATGACAACAATAAAGTTGCTTATGTACCTTTGGCCTTTCCAGCTTGTGCATATATATTACATTATAGCCTTTGATTACATGTTTTCCATGGCAATGCACACTTTTTCACTACAAAGCTAACTTACCCACATGTGCATGAGTAGTGCAATGTTTCTTGTGTGAACACATTATTAGCTTAACAAAAAAAAAGTAGATATCTATTGCCTGTAGTCAGTCTGTAATTTTCAAAGGATCATAACTTGGCCAAATCAAAACTAGTTTTCACCAGACGACTCATAAGCACTTCCTAAAGTGGATGATTTCAGCTTACTCCCTCCAACCGTTTTTGGCTTTAGAGCTGTTCAAAAGAGCTTGAAAGAATTTTGAATTATTTTTTTTTTACTCTTTTCTACTTGGTAATGGTTATGCTGTTTTTGCTCAAAGTTTATATATACACATACAAAATTTACTTTTAAACAGAAAACAAGCTTGTAAAATTTCAGCCTGAAAGCATAAATTTTCAAAATTTCTAAATAAGAGGAAATCAGTGTTAGAATGAAACACTTGTATAAACAACTTGTTATGGTTACTGTTGATTCTGGTATAACAACCATACATCTGATGGATTTAGTTGTTCTACATTATGTATATGATTTTACATCTAAAGATCAGGATCCATTGACCAACGTTATGTATAGGCCTGATCCAAAGCCCATTGAAGTAAATAGGTATATATTTTCATTGACTTCAGGGGCTTTTGATGAGGTCTTCAGGGAAGCTTCTGAGAAGCTCAGTGTAGGACTTTTAAAAGATAGTTGGTGAAATCCTGGCCCCACAGAAGTCAATGAAAAATCTCCTATTTATACAGGATTTCACCCAGTGTGTGAATTCCCTGATGCTTTGCAACAGCAAATAACTAATACTGTCCCCAGAACTGTGCATACATTTCACCTGATATGATTAACTATACAGATACAAAAAGCAGACGTACTCTATTCTGCTTTGCTAGGAGCAGCACAATACAAGGTTAATAAATGGAGACAGAGAGACAAAGGACCAATCCAAGAAAGCATTTTGGCACATGCTTAATTTTAAGCATGTGAGCAGCCCTGTTGTAGTTCTGTTGTACATTGGGGCTACTCACATGCTTAAAGTTAAGCATGTGCTTACGTGCTTTGCTGGACTGGGGCCAAAATTAGTAGGGAAATACATTTAATTTTTAAGTTTTTAGGAGGGTATTGCAGACAATAGACCATTAAAAAAGGCCATGTCTACACTACAGATTTTGGTGGCATGGCTATGTTGATTAGGGGTGTGACAAGGTGTGATCTCTGACTGGCACAGCTGTGCCATGAAAAGCCGCTAGTATAGACACAGTTATACCAGAAAAACTACACTTTTACCAGCATAGTTTCTTTCACTTGGGAGGACTTGAATAAACTATCCCAGCCAAAGTGCAGCTGTGTCCATACTAGGAGTGCTTTGCCGGTATGGTATACTGGTATAGCTATACAGGCAAAGCACTCAAAATGTAGACCTGGCCTATAATAAAATTAAAAGCTGCTGGAGCACCTGGTACTGTGTCCCATTGTCACTTTGTATAAATGCAAAGGGATCTATTCACCTCCCTACAGAATATGCTTAGTTCCCATTGATTTAGGATGTTATGTATATCACTCATATCCTGTGATGGGAGAATAGAATCGCCCTAAACTTACGCACCATTTTCATAACAACAGTGTCCACCAAATGCACTCCAGTCTGGAACATCAGCTGCCATTTCTCATGGAAAATAATGCCTGTAGCATGTGAGAGTTTTCAACTAAGATAGAGAAGGGTAGTTTCACCATTGATGTTATGGTGTAGGTAGAGGAGAGTATTAAAATTGAAAAATTTCAGCCCTCAGGTCAGCAGAGGATTTTTCTCTGCTCTTTCTTCCCATATACTTTTATATCACATTCATCTCAAACTGCAGAAAAGGCTGTTATTGCTTAGCTTCTAGATTTTGGTTCAATAGAGATGGCAAAACCAAAGAGAATGTCTGGGTGTTGTGGGAAGAGGGGGGTAAGGTATAATATTTATGTACTTATTTTGGCCCCAGTGAAATGTGCAATATGTTATTTGCCTGTTGCATGGAGGAAATAAAGCACAGCTCAAATGGAGAATTACAGTAGCAACAACGTATCAAAAACAATTAACACTGGCTATCATAGATGTCATTAACTTTTGGTAAAGAAATGTTAATTCAACAGATATATTATTGCCTACAGTGTCTTGGGTGGGGCAATAGGGGATGGGAATTGTTGTGGCAAATATAAAGAGCTGCCACTGGCCAAATCATCTGCTCCTAGAAAAAGGCACGGTCCATTATCCCTGCTGAAAACAGAGTGACAAATTACTGTAAAAGTACTCGACTGCAACTGAAAGAGGCCAATAATGTCATGAATTTTACAGGTACAGTGAACCATAACAGTATGTTCTAGTACTACCCTGTGCATGTTACAGTGCATTATGGTATAGTTCTTTCTACAACATTCGCAATATAAACAGTGTCCTTTGTCAGAAATGTACCTCAAATTAGGACATCTGGAGAGTGCATTTGCTAAGGCCTGGGAGACATGCTGTCCTACTTTCAAGAAGCTACACAACAATTTGTAAATAAGACATCAAGGCTCTGCTTCGGATCTCACCTATATTAGTTTTACATCAGTGTAACTCCTTTGACTAACATGAAATTACTTCTGATTTATACCATAATCAGGTCCAAATTTTCTCCTGAGAAGATTATCTCTTCAAACCATTTCCCATGTCTCATCCATGCCCTGACCTGCTGATGCTGCTTCTCTTTGATGGCATTAGACATTACATATGACCATATGCATATCCCACACTATAATAATATCTTCCATGGGCATACTATGTTTCCCTCCATTCCTAGGAGGCTCCCAAACACAGGAATGACCTTGCCTGCCATTAGAGAGACAAGACGGGTGAAATAATACCTTTTATTGGACCAACTTCTGTTGGTGAGAAAGACAAACTTTTAAACTTACAGAGAGCTCTTCTTCAGCTCTGTGTAAACTCAAATGCTTGTCTCTCTCACCAACAAAAGTTGGCCTAATAAAACACGTTATCTCACACACCTTGTCTCTCTAATATCCTTGGGCCAACACTGCTACAACAACACTGCATTGTACTGCATTGAAATGCAACAACCTCTGGGATGGAATGCAGAAATTGTTTAACCATGCACAACAGCATTGCTGAATAGCTTAGGAAAGAAAATGAAGGAAAATACCATATCCAGCTGAAACTTCAGGGGGAACTGGGGTAGGCAGAATGTACAAGAGTGACCCCAATTCAAATTTGGATTGGATGCTAGGGAAATCATTGCACAATGATGATCAAAGGACAGAAAAACTGCAGGTAAGAGCTCGTCTGATCAAGACTTCTACCGATATCTTTGATTTAATCAGGAGACATGATGTTCCATCAAGGGTTACTTGTAGGAGATGTTTTACTAATAACAGAAAATCTATTAATTGGCATCTTACAACCGGTTATTATGCATTTCCCAGTCAATATGCTGAAGGAACAAGGATAAAGACCTTAGCTACTATTGAAAACCCATTGAGCAAGGAACATTTTTTCCTTCCCTACTTACTTTTGTGTATCTACTATCCCTTTGAAAGAAATTAGCTTTGTTAGAGCTCACCCAGTGATTTATAGGTGAAAGCCTTGTATAATTTTAGAACTTGAAGGAAACTAATAAAACTGCATATCTGATTCTGTGATTCATTATTATATGAAAGATCTCTGTAGAATTATAACAATAGTTGTCATTTCTACTGTATAGTGCCTTCCATCCAAGGGTCTCGAAGTGTTTTACAACTATTGGACTGATTCTCTTGTAAACTAAGACTACTTTACACAGCTCTGACAGTGGGTGTAAATGCCGATCAGACCCATTGAGTTTACCCTCACAACACCTGTGTCAAGTGACATAGTATTATTAGTCCTGTTTTATAGTGAAAAATGTAAGAACAAAGAGCTTATGTGACTTGCTTAAGGTCACGCAGGATATTGGTGGGACACAGCATGAATTTGGAGTAAAATCCAAGTCTCCTCACTCCCCAGTCTTGTGCTCCATGTAACAAAGCCTTCTCAACAGCTGAACAGTCTGTAGCACAAAACCTGGAACTAGAAATGTCTGTGTGGTCAAAGAACCATTCAAGTTCAGAGATAGTAGTTACTAACATTTGTCCAATAAAAGACGTATGTTAAGAAATTCAATTAATCTGTCCTGAC
This sequence comes from Terrapene triunguis, assembly GCF_002925995.2. NCBI lineage: Eukaryota > Metazoa > Chordata > Testudines > Emydidae > Terrapene > Terrapene triunguis. Next base: position 16,227,485 of record NW_020664409.1, read on the forward strand.
CTCCATCCCAAATATGTGTTTTATTTATCGGCTATATTAATTTGTAATTGGTTTGATTGATATTAGACTCTATTTTCATTTGCTTTCCAAAAGAAAAAAGAGAGATATAACATTAATTTCCTGTGTCAGTGGAGTGACATAGGACAGGGATATAATCTCTGAAAAAAATTGCAGTGGAACAGGGGTACAATTTTTTGGAACTGTTTCCCGGATCATGTCACTGGGTCCAATAAATAAAGATCAGTCTCTTCCTAGATTCAGTTCTTTCCTAGCACTCATGTGTATCCCACAATAATATTGCCTGGGAATATTTACTAGGATTTTTAGGGCAAGGTTGTGTAGCTTTCAGAGTGTTTCCCTAAATAAAGTCCTTTTAAAGAAGGAATCATTGGCTCTTTTTTGGCTTTTGAAGCAGTACAGCCTGTTGCATCCAATTTCTTACTGAGACATTAGACTTCCTGGGTGGAGGAAGGCATTGTTCATTGGTTTCACACACCTCCTCCCCCCTTCCCCCCCATGTTCTGATTCTGTGACACAGAACTGTGCTTTAGAAGCATTGGTGTCATTTTGAAGATCATCATAAATTAAGAATTATGTCCATGTCAGAAAATGATCCAGGATTCCCATGCACACACTGCAGCACTTGTTGTGTCTAGGCATTTTAAGAAATATGGCTCAGCCTTCTGTTTCCTAGCGTATTCACAGCAGGTACTTCAGTGAACTAGAACTAGATCCAATAAGGTTAGAAATTGGTAAAGTTCAGGAGGTTCCTTTAACTTGGATGCTAAAGTTTTATTTCTTTAAAGTGATAGAACATTTACCCATTTGTCTCCAGGTCAAAAGACACGGTGATCTGAAGCTGAAATGGTCATCCTAATGGTGATTCTAATGTGGATAATTAGTTACAGATTATCGGATTAAGATTGGATGTAAATTTGCAGTCCTTTCTTTTCTTTCCAGATTTATTTTATGTTTCTTATCTTCTTTGTCTCTGGGTAACCATAATTGAATGCATCTTTAAACTGTAAATTGTAATTTTGTTGTCAGCAATAGAACTTTAATTTCACATGATTATTAGAAAATTTCTCTGCTAGTCTGTACATTTTGTTAACAAGAGGGACTTGAATCAATTACAGGCCTCCCCCACAAAGCTGAGGACTGCTTGAACCTGTTTCAGTGCTCATTGTGTTTCATTTGCTAGCAGAAGAAGGAGAGAGTCTCTTTCTCTCATCTCTTTTTCTCCTCTCACTCTCTCTGTCTCTCAGGCCACAATTCATCAAGGGCATGTAAGCACGTGCCTAATTTAAACATGAGTGGTCCCTCTGATTTAAAGAATCAGGACCTCAAGGCACATCCTATCTGTGACATGTGGGGTTATGGCCAGGCTGGCTTGTATATGTTGTCCTATTTGGAACTACCATAAAAAAGGAAAGATGTGTGTTTTTACACCTCTGTATGAATGGATATTTCCATAAAGGTTTTTAAGGTCAGGCTTGACAAAGCCCTGGCTGGGATGATTTAGTTGGGAATTGGTCCTGTTTTGAGCAGGGGGTTGGACTAGATGACCTCCTGAGGTCCCTGATATTCTATGATTCTATCAATAAAGTGTTGCTCTCATTGTTTGCTATTGAAAGACACAGGATAGTAAACGAATGTAGAAAAAAATGAGGAAAAATATTGCAGAGAAATGTCCCTTTGGGGGAAAAAATGGGGGATTTAAAACTGCCTTAAGGCAACAGCTGAGGATTCCTCTAGTGTGGGGGAACTCTCACCTGCACAGGTATATCAGCCCCACACCAGCATGGGCCATACAGGGGCAGGCTTGTGCACAGTGCACTCAGCTGATCCTGTTCAGCGGAGTGGCTCCTTGGGAAGGAGTCCTCTGGAAAATATAGTATGTGATTGTGTAATTAAAGATGGTATCAAAATACTTATACCCAAGGGGATAGAATTACAGTTGGACAGGCAACCTTAAGAATTTAACATAGCTTGTTTTTTATTTATCATGGTAAGTTTTCAAAAAATGATGAACACATGCCTCAACTGAATGATCTCACTGCTGTAACCTTTACCTTTCCCTCCTTATCCCCTTCCTACTGTTCTGTTACTTCATCTCATTGCACTATGTCTGAAATCTTATCATATGTTCTTCAGCCTCTGGACTTTTAATCTGTAATGTATAGTATGTAACTCATTTTTGAGGGCTAAACACCAATATATAATAATAGAAATTCACAATGTGAAAAATAAATCTGTAGTAGGTATCGGAAAGGAAGGTGATGAGGTTAGACTTTTCTTCCTGACCTCATAAAATCATTCTATAAAAGCATAGGGCTGATGTGATCCTGTGTACTGTTGGTTCAAGGAGGGTGGTCAAAGGTGCTTTATTTTTCTACTCATGTCTCACAACACACTACAGACATGGTGTTATTAATCAGTACAACCATACCCTGTGGCATCTATTGCTTAAGTAACACTAGTTACTCTACAGTAGGGATGTGCATCTGCAGTACACATCTCTGCCTCTTTAACTCTTGTGCTGCCCCAAAAGGAGAGCAGAATCAGGTAACCTTTCCAGACCCATTGTAAAAACAGTAAAACCTCATCAAGCCAGGGTTTGGTTAAGCATTTATACTTGGTGTATTGTAGTATATTACTTGCTTTATTACATGATTTCAGTGCCAATCATTTCATGTGCTATTCCAGTGTGGCACTATTTAATTTGCACTCTCTCTCTCTTTCCCTCTCTGTATTTTCACCCTTTCTAACTAAGATTAATTCTAAACAGTTGTATCCAGAATCAGTCCCTGGTGCAGTCCCAAAAGTTCAAGTTTGGAAGTTTATTTCATGCACTGTAAATCACTATCCCTCTGTAAGCATTGCATATGGGACTGAGAGTTCTTGGAAAAGCTTAGCATCGTCTAACTTTATTTATGAAGATAAGCTTGGTGGGAAAGAGTTTCTGTTTCGAATTGTGTGATTTTATAGGGCATACCAGACTCTGTAGCATTCGCACCTTAGCAACCAGCTAGTGGAGTTCCAGCATGTAGAAACCACAGTTCATTACCAGAGAATGAGGTGTGAATCCCCAAGACTCATTTCTGGTCCCATTTATGACTCAGTTGATAATCACATCTGTAATGCATACCAACATTTCAAGACAGAGGAGGGTATGCATCCTGTTTTATTTGGCTTGGGATATGTCACTCAGCGGTTGACATCATAGGTTAGCTCCGATCATTCGAGCAGCCAGTAGTCAAAGATCTTCAGGACATGAGGAAAATGTGAAAAATGAGCTTTTTGAAGTAGAATTTTAAAAAACAGAAAGAGTAGGAAAAACTGGAATCAGAGTGGCTTTGTACAATAATGATTGAATAAGCAAGACAAACACCAAGAATGCAAAGGACACAAAAGTACTTCAGCCAGCTCAGAGATCCAAAGTTCAGAAACTGACCCAAGGCCATCCTTGAACAGAAGTTAGTAGAGAATGATGCAAAGCTTTCACACAGAAATTTATCGGGTTTCATTAAGAATCCAAAACTCAGGTTCATCAATGTTCTCTCAGCAAGTGTGGGCCAAATTTTTGAGTGAGCCTAGGCTGATTTCTGCTTTCAGGTGAAAACACTGCAATCCTTGCTGTTTTCACTTGGTTTTGAGCTGGTACTGAGCAAAGTATAGTGGGTTTGTCCATTTTGCTTTGAATTTGGCTGTTTGTTCAAACCCAAAGCTCAGGGATGCCAACAAAAACTCAGGTTTTCATGAACCTACTCCATCCAAACCCACTGAGTTTTGCTCAGCTCTATGAGCAGATGGCTACATTCAACCATGAGAATCACCACCCATCCTGATGGAGAATGGAAATAACTTTTTTTCCTTACAACTCTTTCTGCTGGTTAATTTAAGATGTGTTTTAGGATGTCTTGAAGATTTAGCTTCCCAATGCTGTAGTGTAGTAATTATAACAATAATACATGATAACAGACCTCTGAAATGCCATAACAGTTTAAACTAGGACTATCCAAGTTTGCCTCTTCATAGTAGTTTGTTCCCTTGAATGTTACATCTTTGATGGTGCCTTGAGCATCCTGATGTAATAACTATGCCCTAACTAGGTACTCTTTGTGTTACTTGCATAAGGACCAGCCACAGCTATAATTCCTGCTCCAACAGAAGCACAAGGACTGTTTTCTCCACATGCCCCAAAGAAGACAGGAAGAGATAAGATCATGGCCCTGCCCAGGATGTGTTCATCAGAAGAAGCAGTCTGTTTCATCCTAAAGAGTAGTGAAGCTTATATGCACCTTGTTGGCTCCAGGAAGCTTGAGAAGGAATTGTTCCACCCTGAGGAACAAACCATCTCTATGCACCTCACCCAACTCAGGCTGTTCCCTAAAAAGGCATGATCTAACCCCAAGCCATTTTTGAGCAAGAGGAGAGTGAAAAAATATATTTAAAAAAAAAATTGAACAGACCTACAAATGGAATCAAGATTGGCTCTTTTTCTAAACGATAGGCTCTAGGAATTGTTTTGGGGAAGTTCTGTGGCATGTGTATACAGAAGGTCAGATTACACTGGTCTACAATTTTTGAGATGTCGTCTGCTTCAGAGATAAAATGTGCTATTTATTATGTATTTTGATGTGCTGAATTCAAATATGACAATTAAAACAACTGATTGGCTACTGTTTCTAAGATATTTAAGTTTTTACATTTTATGTCTATGTATATTGTGTAGATAGTAGAGTTTTAATCATGAATTGTAAACCTAGGTCTTTTCATGTGTTTATGGTTGCTTTACACGATAATATTTCACCTGTCCTGTTTATGTAACACTTTAAAAATCAGCAAAAGGGTTATATAAATAAAATTTATTATGAAACAAAAGGCAAAAAACTATTCTGTACATAGTTTAGTCCTATTCAGTGTCTACTCGGCGCTTCTTGGCTTGTCTCTTGTATTCATTAAATGGAGCATCTCTTGTCACTGTCCATCAATAGTCTGCAAGCATTGATGGGCCCCATTTGCCCTGATAGCATTTCTCCATTGTTGCAATGTCCTGGTGAAATCGCTCGCCGTGCTCGTCGCTCACTGCTCCGCAGTTGGGTGGAAAAAAATCTAGATGAGAGTGCAAAAAATGTATCTTTAGTGACATGTTGCAACCAAGGCTTTTGTATGCCTTGAGGAGGTTTTCCACCAACAACCTGTAGTTGTCTGCCTTGTTGTTTCCGAGAAAATTTATTGCCACTAACTGGAAGGCTTTCCATGCCGTCTTTTCCTTGCCACGCAGTGCATGGTCAAATGCATCATCTCGAAGAAGTTCACGAATCTGAGGACCAACAAAGACACCTTCCTTTATCTTAGCTTCACTTAACCTTGGAAAGTTTCCACGGAGGTACTTGAAAGCTGCTTGTGTTTTCTCAATGGCCTTGACAAAGTTCTTCATCAGACCCAGCTTGATGTGTAAGGGTGGTAACAAAATCTTCCTTGATTCAACAAGTGGTGGATGCTGAACACTTTTCCTCCCAGGCTCCAATGACTGTAGGAGTGGCCAATCTTTCTTGATGTAGTGGGAATCTCTTGCACGACTATCCCATTCGCAGAGAAAACAGCAGTACTTTGTGTATCCAGTCTGCAGACCAAGCAACAACCTTCAAATCGCCACAAAGCTGCCACTGATGTTGGTCATAGTTTATGCACCTCAAAAGTTGTTTCATGTTGTCCTAGGTTTCCTTCATATGGACTGCATGACCAACTGGAATTGATGGCAAAACATTGCCATTATGCAGTAAAACAGCTTTAAGACTCGTCTTCGATGAATCAATGAACAGTCTCCGCTCATCTGGATCGTGAACGATGTTGAGGGCTGCCATCACACCATCGATGTTGTTGCAGACTACAAGATCACCTTCCATGAAGAAGAATGGGACAAGATCCTTTTGACGGTCACGGAACATGGAAACCCTAACATCACCTGCCAGGAGATTCCACTGCTGTAGTCTGGAGCCCAACAGCTCTGCCTTACTCTTGGGTAGTTCCAAATCACTGACAAGGTCATTCAGTTCACCTTGTGTTCTGAGGTGTGGTTCAGAGGAGGAGGATGGGAGAAAATGTGGGTCCTGTGACATTGATGGTTTAGGACCAGAAGTTTCATCCTCTTCCTCTTCCTCGTCTGACTCAAGTGAGAATGATTCTGGTGCATCAGGAACCGGCAGTCCTTCTCCGTGGGGTACTGGGCGTATAGATGATGGAATGTTTGGATAATGCACAGTCCACTTTTTCTTCTTTGACACACCTTTCCCAACTGGAGGCACCATGCAGAAGTAACAATTGCTGGTATGATCTGTTGGCTCTCTCCAAATCATTGGCACTGCAAAAGGCATAGATTTCCTTTTCCTGTTCAACCACTGGCGAAGATTTGTTGCACAAGTGTTGCAGCATATGTGTGGGGCCCACCTCTTGTCCTGATCTCCAATTTTGCAGCCAAAATAAAGGTGATAGGCTTTCTTAACCATAGTGGTTATACTGCGCTTTTGTGATGCAAAAGTCACTTCACCACAAACATAGCAGAAGTTATCTGCACTGTTCACACAAGTACAAGGCATCTCTGCTCACTTTGGCTAAACAGAAATGTGTCCCTTTGCAAAATCAAACACTGACAAATAAGAGAGCACGACACTGTATGATTTCTAGAGCTGATATAGGGCAATTTGTTCAGCAGAGTGATGTAAGCTTCGTTATGATTGCATCATCCATGACTTCTAGGAATAACATGATGCAATTCATATCATGTATGACGCAATACCAGCTTCAGATTGCATCATTCATTGTTTTGCCTAAAAAGCAAGTACTGTCCAAACCCAGTCATAGATTTATTCATAGATCCAGTCAAAGATGTATTTTAGTCATTTCTGGTTTAAATTGAGATCCCTTCCTTTTATAACTCACTTATCCTCCACCATTCCCAAGTCAAGGGTCGTATATACTGACCCAATAGCATATCTTGAAAACTAGAGCCAATCAACAATTTTAAGCATCATTTTCGTTCTCAGTGACCCAGAATTAGTAAAGTTTGACTACATTTATTTCAGAAGCATTTTGGCTGTAGAGCAGTGTTATATGAGAACAATAGTCCTTTTCGGCATTGGACTGGTAGCCCCAGGCCCTTTAAATTGCCCCCTGGCAAAGCCGGGCCGCCCCGGTACGGCAAACCGGCTCTTGCTGGTACGCCATACCGGGGCATACCGGCTTACTTTCACTTCTGGTTGATTTTCATTAGAATGTATATGCTGTAATGACCATTGAATCTCAAGTATGGTTTTTTTATTAGTGCTACTTAGGAAGAGCATAAAAGACAGCTTGCACATTTGACGTCACTAATGGCTTCTCGTCCTTCTTCTCCAAAGAAAAAAATTGAGAGGATTGTCTAATTAAATAATTGCTTATATGATAAGGACTCTATTTGTTAATTTATAATTGTTAACAATAAATAAACACTGTTGGTCAACTTTTAAGTCACAGTGCACAGAACAGGGCAATATTCTTTGAGGTGGCAGACATAAAAAAGGGTTAGGATTTCCTGTGATCTGCACCATTCTCTACCTCCTGCTTGAACTCCACACTCTTCTGTTCTCCTCTCTTTCTATTTTTTGCCCAACTTGATGTTGGGATAGTGTTTCTAGAGATCTGAGATGTCATTGTACAGCAGGGTTGCCTGGGGCCAGCCCCTCATCTGGTATGAATTGGCATAGCTTCCCTGAAGCCATGTTTACATTAGCTGAGGATCTGGCCCTTTATTTTTTCTCTGCTCTCCACTTCCAAAATGACTTTCTGGCAAGAATATTGGCTGGTTTAAAGCAATATGTGCTGCCTTTTTAACATTTCCTCAACATGGGGACCGTAATTACTAAGGTCCCTATGCTTGGGATTTTTAAGGTACATCAACAGCCTTACCTTGCTGATGCCGCTCTTTGATAGAAATATATGCTTGTGATTTACCAGAGATCTATAGTTTAGTGTCTTCATTAAATATCTAACTCTGAGAGATGCTACTGTGCTTCTCTGAGTGGAAGATTTGCCCACCTCAGCCTGAAGTGGGGGAGAGAGGCTGCTAGCTAGATGATCCCCTTTATGGTTGACCAGGACCAGTTAACTCCATTTTAAACATGACTTGCCCTGTGTACACCAGGTGCAAAGTTCTGTTTAAAACTGTGTTAGTTAAAATGTATCAGCTAGCATGTTGTTTTTCCTATAGGCCCAAAGAGACAGTTTTTTCTCAAGCATCATCAGCAGGATTTTTTACCAAATTTACATCAGTGACACCTGTGCAAGCCCATAGATGACAGTGGGGTTGCACATGTGTCACTGAAGTCTTAATTTGTCCAGCAAAACCTTTATTGCTGGTGACGAAGAAAGAAGGAAAGAACCCAGTTTGATTCTCGGATCCCAGTAGGAGTTTGCAGTTCTTACTGTCGCAAGACTGAATGAAGCCAACAGTTTATACAACTTGCATTTTAAAGATATTTGCTGTTGTGAGGCCTGGTAAAATGTAATAAAAAATAATCATCACAGTGGCCCTGATTCTCAGGTACAGCCAAGAAACACACAGTGCAACTCAATCAGCAGAATATACATGACCATTTTCATAAAATTCTGGGTATGCAACCCCACGATATATGTTAGAGACGTCTGAGGGCTGCTCTAAATATGTCTGCTGCTAATGCCCCCAAGGAACCATTATGATAGCTGGGGATTACCAGGGGACATGGAAACCATGGACACATGCATCCTTATACGAGCCTTCCCCCGCTCGGTGCCAGCTTCAGGTTTTGTGGTATAAGAACTGTTTCACCAGCTCTGTGCCACCAGAGGAATCCTCAACATTAGGGTGATCCTCCTGTTGCTAGCTATACTACTTTTAGGGACTACTTCATGTCACTAGGGTGTCAGGCAAAGCAGCCCTAATACAAGCAAGGATTGGGGTCAAAGTCAATAAATTAGATTTTAAATTTGACATATTATCATCTATTTTCAGCATAACTGTTTTATGTATGAATCCTCCATTATTTATCTAATCTTCCTTTTCCCATCCACTTCTACCAATCTGAAAATACCCACCAATTTAAAACTGTAATGATTTTATATACAAATGAAAGGATAAGCGTTCTGCTCGTTACATGTAAATCTTATTAGCTGCCTTCTGCCAGAGTTTTGGTACATGCTGTAATTGACAATTATAGTCAATAGTGGGGGGACTATAAATAAATTGGCCAGTTTTTAAAAATATGTTCATTACAGCATTGTATCTAGTGGAATCGTATATTTCAATCTGATTAATGGAAGTTTATGCTTCCTCAGGTCACTTTGGTCTGAGCTTTAGTTGGGCTAGAGCACTGTATGCTGTGTAGGGTAGCTGTTGTCAGTTGCATAACTATTCATCTGCAAACATTAACAGTAATATAAGGCTTAGCTTGAGTGACAGCTATGTATTGAGAATCAGTCTGTTTAGCTGGCTGTGTGATGTAAGTAAGGATGACTAAGCCATGCACACAAACAGAATTCACCATATGATATTGTTTCCTTTGCATTTTTCTAAATCTTTTGAAGTTGAGGAGGGAGAATGACAGAGTATATGAAAGCAGCACTGCTCACAGCTCAGCAGTCAATCGGAGTTTGGGCTTTGAATTACAATATCTCTGCCAGATGGACACAGATACCTATGAGGATGCTAGGACAAGATGCTTCCGAGAGAGGTCAAGTGACTCAGTACATCTGTAAATCGAAAATTAGAAACCTGAAAGCCTAATTGTTGTAATTTCTAAAATTTAAAGAGATAGAAGTGATTTTTCCTGTTGCTTTTTCTTTTCTTCATTGGAATATGGATTAGAACCATATTCAGAAGGCTCATTTTTTCTTGTCAATCAGTAAGGGCAGCCAGTCAGACCTCATCAGTGTAATAATGGATGTTCAGAGTGAATTAGTTACCCTCATCACATCAGAGGTGACACTAAAGAAGGGAGGGGAATACTTTATGGTCTGTGGTGTATTCACTTCTGTGGAGATTTGTCCACATCTGGAAAAGAAGAGAAGTGGTTTTTTTTTCTCCGTTATGCTCTGCCAGTTCCAGCATGAACTGAGGTAGCAAGGTTGCCCCTGAACTGGTTGTAGTCTGGCCTATGCATGCCAATGAAAGCTCCCTAGTGTCAGCATTATTAAACAAGAAAAAACACTTTTTATTTTCCACTCTCCTCAGTATCTCCCTCCCTGCCATTATCCCTTTATACTTGACATCGGAAGTAAATGAGAATCTGGGTGCAATAAGTCTGCTTCTGATAACATTCAGAGTATTATTATTATTCTTTATTATTTATTTATATTACAGTAGTGCCTGGGGGCCTCAATGGAAATCAGGACCCCATCAAGGCAGGCATTGTAAATATGCATAATAAGAGATGGTCCCTATCCCAAAGAGCTTACAATCTAAACTGAGTAGGGCCCACATCAGTGACGGTGTGGTGGAGCTAAAAGAAGCCTCTACAGATTTGCACATGAGTGGGGGGATTGGGGGGAGGAAGAGTCAAAATTATTAAATGCTCAAGCAGCAGCTTCAGCTACAGTTTGACACGGACTGAAAGGGGAATGAGGGTGGATTAAATAGCAGCTGCTTGTGTTTGAATATAGATGTAATGGCAGTTGCTGGCAACCTGTGAGGACATGTGGCAGAACATAATAAGTTTATGCTCCCAGTTATGTGGACATACAGAGAATGAAGTCTAGTAACACTTTAAAGAATAGTAGCAGAGGGGTAGCCATGTTAGTCTGGATCTGTAAAAAGCAACAAAGAGTCCTGTGGCACCTTATAGACTAACAGATGTATTGGAACATAAGTTTTCGTGGGTGAATACCCATGCGTCTGATGAAGTGGGTATTCACCCACGAAAGCTTATGCTCCAATACATCTGTTAGTCTATAAGGTGCCACAGGACTCTTTGTTACTTTAAAGAATGTCAGCACAAAAACCAGAGTTAGAACTGACAAAAGAGATCCAGAAAGAGAGATCAAGCATCAGCTTAAAGGAATCAATCTAAAGATCAAAGTGTTTCAGGGGATGAGAACAAGCATAAATGGAAAAAGAATGGAGGTTTGACATATTTTCTGGCCAAGGAAGATTCATAGAGCTTTCTGATGGATACTTCAGAAGGAGGTGAGAATGCTGGCCCTGATTCCCAGCTGCACCCAATATCTACTAGGTACAACTGGGGGAGATGGAGGGGCAGAAAGAACTGGTTGTGTATCCCTGCTCCTACGCTTCTGCACCACCACCGCTTCTGCCACTGCCTCCCTCCAGACTGCTCTGAAATAGGTTGATTGGCTGTTGCCCTCAAGAGCCAGCACACCAGCTGAGAATAATCAGTGTTGTAGCTCTCCAGACGTGCCCTGTACACCAGACCTGCCCCATAACTAGGGGCCGCCAAGGGGATTGTGACACTATGAGCCAAATACTCTGGTTTTGTGTCACTTAGGTTCTCCACACATTGGGGAAATCCCCAGCTGGCAAGATCTGCAGGCTTTCTGACCTCTTTGCAGCTCTGGAACAATGCAACAGGGTCAGAACAAAGAGGATAATCTGGCCCATTGTCCTTGGACCATTTAGTTTATAAGGGAGAGAACTGGCAATCTGTTTGGTAGCAACATGAGAGTTGACACACATCTAGGAATATGTTTTTGAACATTGTGCAGATCACAAGAGAGAGAAAGGAGTCTGGTGAATTTACTGTGGTCCCTTGTGAGCTCTTTTCTACATCAGAAAAAACGAGCATGCAATCTCTGCTCGGAAGAGGTTGAAGGAACTTATGTTCCACATTGACATACACTGACAGGGCCTTCTGGAAAAGTTTGCATTTCACCTGGCCACTGGGTACTTGTCTCTCACTTGTGAAAACCTCCCTGTATCAAATCCAATGAAAACACCGAAACAGAATGTCATATTAATTCATCTCTAGGCAATATGTACAAATAGGACAGACTAAATGATATTAAGCAGTCACCAAAAAACTCAATGGCCAAGATTTCCAGAAGCAACTAGTGATTTTTGAGTGCCCCAGCTCCTAGGTGCCTAAATTGAGACATCTTAAAAGGGCCTGGTTTTCAAAGGGTGGGTAGTCAGCACTTTCTGAAATGCTCAAAAAGGACATGCAAAATCATTAGTCACTTATGGAAATCTTGGACAACAGTTGAACAGTATAAAGGTGATTAAAAGTAACTCTTACAATTCAAAAGCAGTCACATGATTATTATTTCTTATAAATCAATCTTTTATGACAAATTTTAGTTAGGTAGTTTTTATGCCTGAGATATAAACGCTTAGAACAATGTAAACTCTAGAAGACCTGTAACTATTCTGTAAGTGTTATGAATAATTTTATCAGTTAGAGTGGGGGAAAATACAGCACAAAAGAGATTTGAAATTATACTTTAAAATAAAAGCTGTAATATGTTCTCCAATATTTGTGACCCATCGTACTCACTTTCTGCAAACATGCATGTGACTGAATTTTTGTTCACAAGAATGTTTGTACAAGAATTTTAAGTATTGCACTGGAAGCAACTGGAGGCTTGTGTGGCCTTTTTGAAGTCCATTTGTGAGTGGGAAGGGTCATTTGTTCAGGTCAGAGCCAATACTAGAGGGAGGATGGTTTGTCCTTAAAGTAGCCGTCTGGGATTGAGATATGGGTTAAATTCCTGACTGTTGCACAGAATTCCTGTCACCTTGGATAAATCACTTATCTATACTGCAATTGGACACCTGCCACTGGCCTGTGCCAGCTGACTCGGGCTTGCAGGGCTTGGGCTAAGGGGCTGCTTAATTGCAGTGTAGATGTTTGGGTTTTGGGCTGCAGCTGGGATTCTTCCACCTTGCAGTATCCTAGAGCCTGGGCTCCAGTCCTAGCCCTATACTGCAGTTAAACAGCTCCTTAGCCTGATCCCCAGAGCCTGAATCAGCTGGCATGGGCCAGCCATGGGTTTATAATTGCCATGTAGTTATACCCTCTGCCTCAGTTCCCGATCTATCAAATGGAGATAATAGTGCTACCTGTTTTCCACCCTTTGTCTGTCTTGTCTACTGAGATTGTAAGCTCTTTCTACTGTGTAATGGAGTCCTGCCATAAAACTAACAACAATCCTATGTGACTTAGGGGACCAAAGCCATGGTGCACATACTAGATCACAAATGTCAAATACAGTCAGCAGTGAACCAGCTGAGCGGCAAACAGTGGAGGTTAACAGAGGGAGTTTGCCTGGGATCTGTCTGAGAGGAGGTATGCTAAATTCTGCATTAGGGGGGCTGTGCTGGGGACGAGATAACTGGCTCTGCGGATCAGGGCCGGCTCTGGCTTTCTGGCCGCCCCAAGCAAAAAAAAAAAGCAGCGGCCGGCACAACAGCAAAAAAAAAAAAAAAAAAACTGCGGCGCAGCTGGAGCCAGGGTGCAGGGGGACTCCCTGCCCTGCAGATGTGCCCCGGCTGGCGGGGGGAGGGAGAGGGAGCGGGGGGAGAGAGAGAAGGGGGGTGGCCAGGGCTTCAGCGGGGCGCTGCCACACGGCCCCTCCTGCCGTGCCCCCTGCTGGGAGGGCTCCACACCGCTCCGGTCGGCTGGGAGAGAAGGATGCGGGCTGCCCTGCCGAGCTTGCTGCAGGGCGCTCCCATCCTCCACGCCGCTGCCCCCTACAGGGCGGCCGGAGCGGAACAACAACAACAACAAAAGCAGCGGCCGTGCCGCCCAAGATTGGGCGGAATGCCGCCTCCTACAAGCTGCTGCCCCAAACACCAGCTTGCTCAGCTGGTGCCTGGAGCCGGCCCTGCTGCGGATGAGGGGAAAGCAGTGGATGTGTTATTCCTTGACTTTAGCAAAGCTTTTGATACGGTCTTCCACAGTATTCTTGCCAGCAAGTTAAAGTAGTATGGGCTGGATGAATGGACTATAAGGTGGATAGAAAGCTGGCTAGATCGTCGGGCTCAATGGGTAGTGATCAATGGCTCCATGTCTAGTTGGCAGCCAGTATCAAGTGGAGTGCCCCATGGGTCGGTCCTGAGGCCGGTTTTGTTCAATATCTTCATTAATGATCTGGAGGATGGCGTGGATTGCACCCTCAGCAAGTTTGCAGATGACACTAAACTGGGAGGAGTAGCAGTTACGCTGGAGGGTAGGGACAGGATACAGAGGGACCTAGACAAATTAGAGGATTGGGCCAAAAGAACTCTGATGAAGTTCAACAAGGACAAGTGCAGAGTCCTGCACTTAGGAAGGAAGAATCCCATGCACTGCTACAGACTAGGGACCAAATGGCTAGGCAGCAGTTCTGCAGAAAAGGACTTAGGGGTTACAGTGGACAAGAAGCTGGATATGAGTCAACAGTGTGCCCTTGTTGCTAAGAAGGCTAATGGCATTTTGGGCTGTATAAGTAGGGGCATTGCCAGCAGATCGAGGGACGTGATCATTCCCCTCTATTCGACATTGGTAAGCCTCATCTGGAGTACTGTGTCCAGTTTTGGGCCCCACACTACAAGAAAGATGTGGAAAAATTGGAAAGAGTCCAGCGGAGGGCAACAAAAATGATTAGGGGGCTGGAGCACATAACTTATGAGGAGAGGCTGAGGGAACTGAGATTATTTAGACTGCAGAAGAGAAGAATGAGGGGGGATTTGATAGCTGCTTTCAAGTACCTGAAAGGGAGTTCCAAAGAGGATGGATCTAGGCTGTTCTCAGTGGTAGCAGATGACAGAACAAGGAGTAATGGTCTCAAGTTGCAGTGGGGGAGGTTTAAGTTGGATATTAGGAAAAACTTTTTCACTAGGAGGGTGGTGAAGCACTGGAATAGGTTACTGAGGGAGGTGGTGTAATCTCCTTCCTTAGAGGTTTTTAAGATCAGGCTTGACAAAGCCCTGGCTGGGATGATTTAGTTGGGGATTGGTCCTGCTTTAAGCAGGGGGTTGGACTAGATGACTTCCTGAGGTACCTTCCAACCCTGATATTCTATGATTCTATGATTCTATGAATACTTCTAGGAAACAATTCACAAGCAATCCTTTGATCCACTATTGTGAATAGCAAAAGAATTTAAAAAAAATCAGTATGTGCACAGACAGTTTGCAAAAAGGTTAAAATCACAGTCATTATGTGTTCTTCACCCAACTCTTGTATCAATATAATTAGATATTTTCTTTTCCCAACTATGTTAACTTTTTATTAGATTTTTGTTTACTGGACTCTTTTTCTGACAGGAATATTTCTTTAACCAGAGTAAGTTACAAAGAGAAATAATCTACAATGTTTTCTACCCCAAATAGTACACTCTTCAGCCTTGGAATGTAATGTACCGGGTCTGGAAAAATTTTGGTGTACTTTAGTGGTTAGAAAGCTGTTTCAAATTTAGTGCTTCTCTTCTCTGGTGTAGAATAGTAAATATTACTTTGCAGAAACCTCTGAATAATTTGAACTGTAGGAATGTCCGCCTCAAAGGAGCCATGTATTATGCACCCATCTTCTTGTTTCAGTTTTCTTGTCTTCTTCTCAGGGGTAAGAAGGGATCATTATAGTGAAATCTGCCTTTTGGAGTGTGGGATATGCCAATGAAACAGCAAATAGTGTGCAAGCTGAGAATATTTACAAAGTCAGTAAATATTCTGCTTTGCAGCTACCTCTCAGGATCCCCAGCCACAAGTTGTGAACTTTCAACCAAAAGGTCTACAGGCTATTTCATAATGAATTGTTATTTTTTCAAATACATTTTGGTGGTCTATTTAAAGTTGTGTCTACCAGTAGGTGGGCAAATTCTCATCAGATGGGCTCACAGATGGCTCTGAACAGGTTTTCTTTCTTCTGACAATAGCAACTTGTTTTGCACACAAATTTGCCATTTTAAGTTCACACATAACATATGGCCCAGATTTATAAAGCAATTTGGGCGTTGCTGTGCTCAGCATTGCAATGCCTAACTGATTTAGGATCCTAAATCTCATTTTTCAAAAGGCATTTAGGAGCCAAAATCTCATTGGCGGTTGATGGGATTTAGGCTCCTAAGTGCATAAATCATTTTCAGAAATTAGATTTAGGTTCTAATCTACATTGTGTGCAGCAACACTTAAATACCTGTAAAAATCTGGGCCCACATGACTTTTCTTATCCCAGTGCAATATTGTACCTGAAATTCATTAAGGCTTAAAATTCAGCCCAGTTTAGAGAGCTCACGCAAGGCTTATGCACTACTTAATTCCCACTTAAACCCTTTTTATGAACAGTCTAAACAGAGTGAAACTAGAAAATAGAGCCCAGGATGTCTCTGGTATTTGTAATAGTGATTCTTTTGGAATACACCCACTGCATATATAATGGGACAACAGGCTGGGCAGAGTACCATACATAGCAGTGGTTCAAATGAACAGCTGGAATGATCATCAAAAACTTTAGACTCTGGCAACTAAAGTAAAACGATGACTATGTGTTTCCTGGGTAACTTGCCAAGTGAATGGCAATAGGACATGAATTACAGCTGGAATTATCATAAAAAGTCCTGGCAACAAAATTTAAAAGTCCACCCATTCCTGCCTCAGGCACTTGCCAGCTGAGTGGTAACTCAAAGGAATAATTGAAAAATATCAGAAAACCTACTAACAAACCTGATAGGGGCAGCCCACATCCACCTTGAAGCAAGTTGGTTAGCTGAGCATTAACCAAACCACAGAATTATAGCACTTTTACTGTCAGCATGCAATATACCAGATGCACCCAGCCCTTGATTGTTTGAGGAAATGAAGGAGGAGCCAGGAGAAGACCTTGCCTGAGTTTACTAAAGAGAAGAAAATACGTCTAATAATACTATCATACAATTATGCTTCTGCCAATGTTCAGAACATTCTTGGGCAGAATTATTCATTAATAACACCATATTAGTGCTTGATTGGAAAAATAAGCTCTGGCATGTCCACTTCTTCCTTAGCCAAGTCACCAGTGATCTGAAGATTTTGGGCTACAACCTCAGCTGGTGTAATTTGGCAGGACTTCACTGAAATCAATAAAGATACCATTGACATCAATAAAGTCAAACTGATTTACAGTAGCTAAAGTTCTGACCCTCTACCTTCTTTTAACCCTCCCCCCCATTCTTGACTCAGGGGCTATACTATATAATCACTGACTAGAACTGGGAATGTTTAATTCATGATTTGGTATGTCCAAGTATTAAAATGTAGCCTATATAGAGCATATGGTCTTCCTCTGCCCTTTAATGTTCATTTATCATATAGCTAATGCAATCTGCTGCCATTGTGCTATGATGCATTGTAAGGTCTTAGAAATATAATAAATGAAAGACTTTTAAAAAGTGCACCCTATATGGCCTAGAAAAAAACATGTACAATGTTAGTTTTTGATAGTATTCATCATGTTATTGACCCTATATTGAGATGTGTTAAACAATCCCAGTGTAATTAAGGCACAGTTTACCTGCCTCAAAATGGCATCAGGTTACATGGAGTTAAATGGAATGCCACAAACCTAGCTGAATCCCAGCAGGCCTTTACTACCTCCACTAAAATATGAGATCACTACTCTATATGTTTCAAGCTGAATCATAACAAATATTTGGTGTAAGAGGAGACATGAATGCACCATCGTACTATGAATGCACCATTGTTTCAGCCAGTATGGAATTGGCATTCTTTTTTTTATTTATTCCATAGCACAGGGTTAATCCTACAGTTAAGCAAAATTATCTCTAGGCTCATTATGGTTCTGGAATTCAACGTATATGACGTGAATAACAAACAAGGAAACAAAAAGGTTCTGGGTAGCAACATGGATAACATGCACCATACATGATTCTTGGTTGTTCTAATACCCTTCTGCCATGGCTGACTGTAAGCGAGTTGGCTGAACAGATTTTCCAGATCCCTCTGAACATTCCTAAATTACTATACTCACCCAATTACAGTCCTCAGGGGTCACATTTCATTTTCTGAAAACTGGTAACAGGCCACCAAGGCTGATGAAATGATGTGGGTATCCAGGCAACTATTGTGCTGTTGGATTAATAGAGCAAACACTTGTGTGGCATGATGTCAAATGTTTCCAAATAATCTGCCTCAAACTGAAGATCATAAAAGTTTACCTTATAGTTACTTATATTTTCAGTCTTGTATGACTGGTATTTTCCAGATGACAATCTTTATTAGTACTTCTTATTATCCCCCAGCCCCAAATATAATTTATCCCTTGGTATATACATAAAGACATTTAGAGGTAAGGGGGTAGAATTCTGCTATTTCCTCCAGACTCCTTTTCTTCACTAAAGCTCAATACTGTTCCACTAGGCCAATTAGATATGGAAGGTTGCTTTTGGGTATTTAAAATAGTAGTATATATAACATAGACTTTAATCAAGGATGTAGTCTCACTTTTGGTGTGCATGTGGATAAGGTGAAAAGGGAGCAGAGGACATATACATATTTATCTTGTTGTCTGAAAAATGACAAAGAGATCTCTGAAATCCCCTAGATCTTTATTTTAGTGAAATAGATCATAGCATTTCCTGTGCCATTAGGGAACATTTTTTAAAATGTCGACCTAAGCAGTGGCACCAGCATCATAAACAGATATACAACCTAGTTTCCATTGAACAGTTACATTTTCTTCAGACAATCAATACATTCTGGTTAGCAAATGCTGGAGAGACAGCCAAAGGGAAAAAATTGTGTGTAGCTGTCACATTCCCTCAAGAAAATTCAGCAGCGAAGAGGTTGTGAAGAAAGCATTGCATCTCATTGGAAGCAGTACTGTGTTCCAGTTCTGTCCAACAGTTTAGAGTACTCAAGGAGTTAATGGAGTCCATAGTGGAGTGTTTGCTTTCTTCTGTTTGAAATCAAACATCTGATCTTTATCTGAGGTGACAGGTTTAATGCCTTTCTTCTCTGACAAATTTTTAGCCGAAGAGGAATGCAAACACATATATCGGTGTGGTTTTATAAGTGCTCATCTGAGCAAGCCAATATTGGCAGCTTGTCCTCTAATAAACAGCAGAGCCATGAGCTGGTGCCACTTGCTTAAAAAAAATTATATCTGTACATCATTTACATGGCTTTACTTTAGCTCTGTCAGGGGTCAGGTACTTTGACAGAGCTTTAGGCTGGGAAGAGTATCACCAGGCAGAAATGCTCGAGTATTACTTTTCTCCTTCTGTTTCTTTTTATTTTGTATTTTAAGTGAATTTAGTGTTCACAAAAGATGCCCAACTGGAGACTAAAGTGCCCAGCTGATTCAGAGAGCAGGAACAGCAGCAATGAAAGCTTTCCCCCACAATGCCCCACTAATGTATCTCAACCCTAATTGGCAGAGGCTTCCTCTGGAGTACTTCATTCTCCATATGCATTCTATACTCTGCTTTGTGAGGCTGTGAACTAGTCTGCAAATTAATGCCGATTGTGACTGTGAGCTTTGTCATGTGGGTATGGATTCACTGTAAAAGAAGGATTGAGAACAACAACCCATTTTGCATAGGCCACTGAAGATCCATTAAATGGATCTTCAACCATTGCCATCCTGCACCCTCATTCTCCTGAGCACAGGAGCCAGGGTGGGAGGCAAAGGTGACTTTATGCCACCTGCACTTTCTTGGGGGAACCGGGGGGAACTTATGCTCAGACCATGGACAGCTGAGAACAATAAGTGTGCTAGATGCTCTTCCCACCTTCATATTGACCCAGACATGTCACCTAAACTAGGGGCTGGGATAGACCAGTTGAGAGGGCTCCTGTACTGGAAGCATTTCTCCACGAGCTGTTTCCACTAGCTTTCAGACCCTATCTACCACTGCACTGGAGAAAAAAGGGCAGATCATGATGGAAAATTGAGTAGTTTTTGAACTGGATAGTGACAGAAGGCTCTGAACCCTGTCAACTTCCTGGAGCCGGTTAAAACCAGGTGTTTTCTAATCCATGAGGTACATAAAACAAATTCTCCTTTATATTTTAAACTATATATGAGACTAAGTGCATACGGATATATGAATGAATAAAATAGAAATGTATGGTTAGGTTATAACATCCTAAACAATACCTGAATTAAGACTTAGTCTAATTCTCCTTACACTGCCTTACACTTTGTGTGATCATTTACACATGTATCTATAGAGAGTATAAAATGCCATCGGTTCAGCATAATAAAATTTGACAACCACTTTGCACTCCCAATGCCCAGATATAAATGAGCAAAGTTAAAAAGCAGAAGAGAATCAAGGTTTTTCAAAGTTCTGGTTTGGGCCCAGCTCTAGTTATTGTAGACTTGTTGCATATCTAAATAATTAATCTTTTCCTTCATATTTTCTTTCTTTTTTGTAGTTGCTTCCATTACACATTTGCTGTCTGTCAATGAAGTCACTTGGGCTTGGTCCATGGTGTGACCAGTGGAGATGATTATAGACAGGTGCTGTGAGCACTTCTGTTTGAGGAACTGCATAACTCATAAGCATTTCTGGCAACTTTGAGATATTTGTAATGTTTAGAAATCTCTCTCTGGGCTATGAAAATAAGCCATCATTTTCAAATGTGATTGTTTTTATTTAGATCCCTAAATTTGGATTTAGGAGCCTCACTGTGGGAACCTAAGCTAGAAAGTCTTGGCCATAGACTATAAGAATTAAAATGTTGTTTTCAGACAAATCCTTGAAAAGGTTAAATTATATGAGAATTAACTAGTTCTACCAGGTGATATAATAACATCCTCACTTGAACAGTCCTGTTAGACTTGGTTGCTCAGATACTCCTGTGATGAGTGGGGCATAAATGCTTAGATGGTAGCTAGACAGAATCTAAACATAAGAACATAACATAAGAACATAAGAAAGGCCATACCGGGTCAGACCAAAGGTCCATCTAGCCCAGTATCCTGTCTACCGACAGTGGCCAATGCCAGGTGCCCCAGAGGGTGTGAACCTAACAGGCAATGATCAAGTGATCTCTCTCTCCTGCCATCCATCTCCACCCTCTGACAGACAGAGGCTAGGGACACCATTCCTTACCCGTCCTGGCTAATAGCCATTAATGGACTTAACCACCATGAATTTATCCAGTTCTCTTTTAAACTCTGTTATAGTCCTAGCCTTCACAACCTCCTCAGGTAAGGAGTTCCACAAGTTGACTGTGCGCTGCGTGAAGAAGAACTTCCTTGTATTTGTTTTAAACCTGCTGCCTATTAATTTCATTTGATGACCCCTAGTTCTTGTATTATGGGAATAAGTAAATAACTTTTCCTTATCCACTTTCTCCACATCACTCATGATTTTATATACCTCTATCATATCCCCCCTTAGTCTCCTCTTAAACTTCATAAACTTCATGATTGTATTGTACCAGTTGTACAATATCACACCAAAAGCACTCACACCAGAGTATCAAAGTAGCACTGACAATCACCTCATGACTTCACTGTCACCAAAAACAGGACTGTTGTGGGGAGAATTAAGGGATGGAGTCTAAGAGACAGGTGCTGCCTGGGGAGCAAAAAAATCATTAGGGACTGGCTGGAGTTGATTGTATTTGGGGGAAAGAACCATGGTTGGAAATTTGGTGCATAGGTTGTGTGGTAGAAAGAAAGACTAGTACAATAGAGGCAAAAGTGGAATTGTTTGGCTGGGCTAGGAAAAGATGGTGAAGGTGAATGCAAAAAGGAATGACAGAGAAAATTTTGAGTGATTATAAGGGGTTGTGCAGCAGAGGAATCATAATTCACTGCTCCAGGACTGCGTCTCTATCTCCTGCTCCAATCCATCTGAAGAAGCAAAAGGTGAGGCAGGTTAGGATCTGCTGGAGAATAACTAGCATCTTGAAGTACTACTGAGTCTGCTGTAGGCCTTGTTTGTTGGAACTTTTCGTGTAGTCATTTTTCATTCAGTCAGATGGTGTGTTTCTAACATACTTGTTATTCTCCCATTCTAAAGTGAATTCCCTGAACTTGGCTCCATGGCGTCACCCATGGATAAATCTGTTGCTAACATCCCAGAGAACCTGTCCTGGTATGTGTCAATGTCTCCACCTTTTCCCAGGCACTCACCATCCAGCCCCAACTTTTTGGCCTACCATGGCTACAACTCAAAGAGAAGGCCGTGTGGTTTAGTAGTCTGCACACAGGAACTCCTATTGACTTACTCTGTCCCCTTGAATGAGTTCTTTTGGCCAAAATTTCCAAAATAATCCACTAATTTTGAGTGCCTCAAATTATGGGTGCTCTTAGTTCTGCATCTGAAATCAATGGGAATTGTGGGTGTTTGGCAGCTCCAAAAATCAGATCACAGATGCTTCACACTGAGCACCCAGAAGCAGAAGCTCCCCAATTAGTGGACAATTCTGAAAATGTTGCCCATATCTTCTTTGCCTCAGTTTCCCTATAGCACAACAGGGATAATGAGACTACCCTGAATGGTTGCTGTAATACAGTGAGTGGAGAATGCTTGGCTATGGCTCCCTGCTGGCAACTCTGAGTAGTATTTCCTCTTCCTTAATGTGTGAATTTAACATTATTAGCACCAAATGTTCCATTGTTGCCTGCAGCTCCAACTGCTCTAATCTACCCAGTTGGTTCAGTTAGAGTATGTGTCTTCTGCCACTCAGATTTTACCATCTTCCTTTAAAAAAATAATCACAATTGAATTTACATTAAAGAAACTCGACACAGAGATCAGTTCCTTGCAGGATCCCAGGAAGATATACATTGGTGATCTGAAGGCAAAGGTGCTTTACTTAAAGAAGAACTAGAACAGTGGGAACACTTCTTATTTCAGTTATGCATGTCTTATCCTTGCAAAATAAGCACCTTGATATATCACAATTTGAGAAAAGTTGGGAGATAGAGAAGTTACTGATTGGAACTCTAGCAGTTCAGAGCAGAAGAGGATTTGGCCCAATGAATCTTAACTCATTTGCTGATTCAGGATCACATCAGTTCTTTCCATTCAGGCCTCCACCCACCACCCTACTACTCCCATTTTAAACAGAATGTTAAGGACTGAAATGCAAGTCAGTTATTTTTTTTTCAGTCTTATTCCCACAGACTTGGAGCCAAGAGTGAGTATAAACTGTACCCTGACAGCACATTGAAAGGATGAAGTTACATTGCTCTGTGAAATGTTGTCCCCTGTTTCTTTTTAAAGGAAGTGGGTTTAAAAAAATGGAAAAAGGCAAACAAAATATCCAGTTTATCTTAGTGCAATCTGAAAACTCCACCAACCCACACAGTTCACACCACCTTCCACTTAACGTGTGTATAAACATTCACACTCCTGCTATTTTCCTCCAGATGCCCGTGACATTAGCCAAAAGAACACAGATCTACACACACACACACACACAAAGGAAAGGAAAGGAAAGGAAAATACAGGCTTGCTGACTGACATCTAAAAACTTTGTTGTCTACCTGGAAACATGGTAATTGACATGTCTATGACAGGACTGCCTGACCACATGGATTCCAAACAATTACTTTCCTCAGCTGTTAGATTTTCAAACGTGATCTATAGAGCCATGCTGACAGTAGATTTTCTGCCAGCAATAAAGGTGGCCTGATTCAGAGAATAATTACTGTATGCAAATGAATGTGATTTTCTTCTGCCCTTTTATGGATGACTCTGCTTTGCCATTCATCAGGGCCACAAATTTCATTTGGTAGGAGACGGATTTAAAGAGACAGGCGCCTCTAGAGCTTTGTCTTGGACTTACTAAATCCAGACTTAAGTGTCTTCACAAAGAGATGTGCATATGTTATAAAGGGGCTGGCAGATTCTGACCTCCTTATCTATGTATTATTGCTTAGAAAACTATTGAGAAAACATCAGACTCTCTGGCCTTACAGTATATGATAGCTTTCGCTGTTTTGAATAACAGTCTCTTCCCAAAGCAGAGTTATATGTAGTTTAGTATGGCCTCTGGTATGTTTCTCTCTCACACAGACCTTTATTATGTTTACGTGTGTATATGTCTGCATGTGGGTGAGGGAGGGACAGAGAGCTATATTTTTTCTGACTGCAATTAATTAATGGCTATCACGTTCAGAGATGGCATCAGTGCAGTAATGGCAGAAGCTGCACTTATAGCAAGAACACTTCTTCACATTGTACTGTCCAAATGCAAAACACCTTGTGCTGATGAGAAAGAGAATGTCCCATGGTCTTGGTTCTTCTGTGTCAATCCTGGTCTGATGGAGTGCTGAGTATCTCTGTGACAGTACAGAACAAAAGCATGGTTTTAGTGTCTAACCATGTGCTCTCTGTGTGTGTTTATGCATGCTTGTATACATGGTAGGTAGGTAGGTAAGTAGAAGTTGTGTGTTGTCATTCCCTGATGTTGGGCACAAGAACATGATGGCGTACTCACAGGAAATCTGTAGTACATAATGTGTCATTGTTAAATATCAACTTCTGCATTTGCTCCCAGCATGCGGTGTGTATGCTCCTCTTTCGAGTGTGGAAGAAAGGAGAATGTGAGTGTTGTAAATGGAACAGGCCCATCTGTCAGTGGGCTGTCTTGTTACTCATATTGTAACAATATACTGATGTCAGTAGATCCAGAAGACTTTTTTTCCAGTGTCACTCAAAAATAGAGAAGAGAGACTGTGACATTTTTGTGTACACATACAGCATGCACCACTAGAGGACATCATACACTTCCCTAAATAAATGCCAATTAGAGCATTCCTTTTCATGGAGAGATGGGACCTTGGTCTCTGGCACTCCCTCATCTAGGTATTGATGCTTGAGTTAAGTGACCAGTCCCTGGGCTCAGATAGCAGTGCAAAATATTTTTTCAGGAGAAAAGGCAAACCAAAACAAACCAAAAAAACCAACAAAAATAAAAATGCTTTAGGCCCATTCATAGAAATTGTAAAAACTGCCTTTCACTTAGGGAGTAACAAGGCGTGCATCAAAGCAGAGACTGCTCAGAAATGCATTTTGTTTGTATGGCCCCTGGATCCATTAAGAGGAGCTGTGTAAAGTACTTGTAGTGAAACCTGAAACCATGGAACACTCCCTTGCTTTCAATTTCTGTTACAAACTTGAAGCATAGACCACTGTTCACTGATAGTGTCAATAAAGTTCATTAGCATTTCAGACAGAGGTGGGCCTGAACCAGAATCCAAGATCCAAATATCCCCAGCCTGTGGGCCAGATCCTAATACATAGATTTGACTTCAGTGGAACAGCTCATGGAGTAGGGTGTTATTCAAGATGAGTAATGGTATCAGAATCAGGCCCTTTGTGGCTTGAGGTAATTTCTACTTGCAAGCAAATGTAGCCCAGTTTTGAGTGAACCTGCGACCATTTAGGTTTTCCATCTAAATCAAGTTACAGTTATGGTTTGGAGGCAAAGCTGGGTAAAATTCAGTTCTGTTAAGTGACCCAAAGTTAAGCTTTGAGGCTCAGAGCTAAACCTGGAAGGCGAAAACCCCATGAGCCAAAACTAAAGATGTTCACCTAAAGCCCTGTGATGTGACACCTATGAGCTTCACACAGTTCTGATTGTCAAGCTGCACTTTACTCACGTAGCACATATACTTACAATGAGGAGAGCAAGGTTGCTATAGGCATTAGCAGCAGCGCTAGAGAGATATACTTAGGTAGCAAGGGGAAGCTAATTATCAGTAGCTAAAAAGTAAAACTTTCTAAATTACTGGTTATGTTGTTCCTGTGTTTGGGAAAAGAAAACCAGTTTAAAAGATGTTTCTTTGCTCTGGTGTGGAGGCAGGACTATAAGTAGCTTGTGGAAGACAATGAAGAAGGATAAAATTATAGGGGTTTTATTTCATTTAGATGAAAGAAAAACATGGACAAATATAATGAAGGAAGTGATCAAGGAACCAATTCTATTAAAGGAGAAAATAATTTTTCCATCCAAGCCCATACATTCCAAGTATTGCTTGTTTAAAAAGAAGTTATTCAAAATTCAAGTATGTTCAGATCCAGGGCTGTGGTTGCAGAGATAGAAACCAGCTATGAAGTTGCGATCCAGATCTGAATATCCTGGAAGTCCAGTGTGCTCAGACCCAGTGTTATGGTTCCAGTCAAGCTTTGACAAGGCTAATGATAATCTGACATTATGCTATGTTAGTAATGAAAATGATTCAGTTGGGAGGATGATTCACATTCACAACTTGAGACCTCCATCATCAGCTCATCCGGTTGTTAACTCTCTGCCAAAGATAGTCATGGATTTAGACTCCTGCTGGGATTTTGTGTAGCTTCGTTGTGTTAGTGTGGGTGGAAACCGGTTTGAAATTGCTTCCCTGATTATAAGTTTTATAGCTGTTACAGTAAACAAATGAATACAGTTTAGTGTTGTGCAGCAGTATCCCAAAACTCCAGTGGGAAAGCCCATCAGAGGTTAGTTAGTGCCCTCTTGGCATCTGTCCTTCCTTTCACTTGTATAAGGGGGAAAAAGTAATAAGCAGAGCTTGTAATTGGCCAATTAAAATCACATGGTATTTGGTTTCTTCCTTAACTGGCTGGCCTCATCTTTATAAATGGCAACCAACCAAAGGAATTTGATCCCATCACAAATAGACAAGGATGTGAGCAGTGCCAAACAGAAATGGGATTCAGATTTCACAAGAATGCTTGTGTGTATTTTCTCTCACTACTTACTCATCTCTAGTAATAAGATAAAGCATGAGATCTTCCTATTCTTGAGTATGGGTTTGATCTAAATGAAAGAGGTTTGATTTAGCTATGAGGGATATTACTGCCTGTTTACCTCAGTCCTGTTTCACCATTGAATACAGCACAGGGACTGAGGCAGGCTATTAGGTGTGGGACACACTCAATGTTTTTCTTTCATGAAATTTTATTCTGTCTTTGACATTTTGTAGATCCCTGACTTTTGGGGGGGGGTTAGTGGGGTGCCTGAAGAATCCTTCCAGCTGATGGCCTCCCCACAGTGGAATTCCTATCAGCCATAAGGTGCTGTTCCTTCAATAAATTTTATTTTAACAAGTGCTTAACCATAGCACTGTTTAAACAAAGTTTATTGAGGCTGAGCAAACTAGCAGCTGGAAAGATATCATAGGGCATCCTAGCAGTCCACTGGAAAATCCGGGTTGGAACCTACAAAATAACCAAGGTAGGATGTAGGGAATGGTGTGAGAACTCCAGAGAAATGTTTTGAAATATATATTTTTTCTTCCTGCATGGGTCTACAAGATCTTTAGGGCCTTGTGAAGCTGATTGGCCCAATGGTAAAGGGGAGGCTTTGTGAGAGGAAAAAGGCATTGGTTTCAAAGCTGCTTTTCATGGCTGCAAAAATTCCAGGCAAAAAGAGAAAGCTGATCACAAGAAAGAACAGGTAAGAGTTTGGAATTGACTAGATTTGTTTGGCTGTGAGATTCTTTATATGGCTATAAGCCCCTTCCACTTACTCACCTCGCTCACCTCATGCACTCTCAAATATAACTGAAATGTAGAGACAGGCCCTAAAATCTAGATCTGGATTTTGCATTTTATTCAGTTAAGCCTATTGCAGCTATTATTTATTGACGATAGTGTCCACTGTATGCCAGGCACCTACCAAACGTTCAGTAAGGAAGGTCTTTGCTGCAAGGAGCTCACACCCTCAGAACAGACAGACAAGTAGACAGAGGATAGGAAAAGAGGAACAATAGGCAATTTACATACAAGACAGCTTGACTCACTGTAAGCAGCATGGCAGAAGTGGGTGTTCAGGAAAGATTTAAATGGGGACAGGGGAGGGCCTTGCAGGTGAGCTCAGGAAAGTCACCCCATACATGCAGAGTTGTGTGAAAGAAGCCAAGAGATGATTGTGGGAGAAGCTGACAAATAGGCAGACAGGGCTGCAAACGCTGGCAGAGTGTGAGTTCATCTCTATAAACAAACACCCTTGCTGTGATCCTATTTTTGAAAGATGGAAAATTTATAGGAGATAAAGCAAAATTCACTCTGCAACGTGACTTTTGGTACAGAGATTTCTATGGAATTTGAAACATTCTGTTTTTTGCTGAATTTTCCCAAATGAAGCCCAGCTCTTCTCCTTCTGTTACCCACAATTCCTAACATTTCCCCCTCCCTTCTCAAATGTCCCAAGCTCCCCCGCATTCCCAGGCAAGTGCTTTGCCAGTTGAGGAGCAGCTACGCTACCTCAAGCCAGAGCCTTTTTTTATCCATTACCCATAATTCTTTAAAGCGGACAAAAGATTTCTGAAACACACACTGAGACACACCACAGGAGAATAGTTAAAAGAAAATAGAGCATCTTTTCAGTCAAAACATCCTGCGGTATCTCTACATAATGCTTTATGGCATATGACAGGAAGAAGATGACATCTCTCATCACTAGTCAAAAATAAAAACCATGTCAAGTAAGAATTGCCTTTGAAAAAAAAAAAACTGTACATGATTTCCATGGTCACACATCCTGGAAATTTGCCCAAAAGGGAAGGGGGTAGGGGGAAAAAAGGTTATTGATTTCCTCATTGGGAATGTTATATAACCTTCATATTTTATTAAAAAAATGTACTCCCACTTTGTGAAAGGCCCTTTAACATGTTGTCATTTTGTAATACAATAGTTCTCTTTCTAGCCCCTTCTCTCCTGATGTGCTCTCTCAACTGTAGTTATTTTCTTTCCTTAAAAAAATACTTCTGATAAAATATTTGTAAGAGTTAAACAAAAGGATGCACTTCAGTGCAGCATAAGTTAGTACCGCGATCAGACAGTGCTCAGAACACATTGACATATTTCAAGCAAAACATGGGAACGCTTCAGTTAAGAATCTTATTTTTTCTTGAGACAACCGTTCAAGGTCTTTGTTTTAAGAACACAAGACATTTTTTCTCATAATAGTAGATTCCAGCTGTAGGATTCCTCAACTTTTCCTTCCCCTGTCCTTCTCTTTTTTCCTCTTCCACCCTCCCCCCTTCTCCCCCCATGTCTCCTCATGCACACACACTCTCTAACTTAGTTTTTTGTAGCGGCTGCCCCATAAGAAATGCTATCCAACAGACCTGGTGCCTGTCACCGCTTCCCATCACATGCCTGGTAATTAAACTCTGGCTGATTTATTGACTGACAGCCAACAAATCCCAACCCAGTTTTTATGATATACATACTTCCCCAGGCTAAATTCACTCAAACAACAGCCCAGCAGAAAAAGGGGAGGGAGAAAAGAGTGAAAAAAGCAACACATATACAGAAAAAATCTGGTATTAGTAGATGAAGGGAGACATTTTGCACAGAAAAAAACTCAGTACAACATCTCTTTCAAATCCAGACTTAGGTAGAGAGAGAGAGAGAGAGAGAGGAAAAAAAAGAAAGAAGTAGTAAACATCATTACTTCAGCTTTAAGATTCATTTGAAATGTCTCACGTACAAAAGAGCTCTGAAGGGGAAAACAAGACGTGCTTGCAGCTAATATTACAGTCAAGTTCCAATTTTACCTAAGGGAAAGCAGCTTTATTAAAAGTCATGACTGAAATTGTGTGACAGGTGCCAATATTCTCCACCCTGACAGATGTGTCAGTTTGCGAATGCCATTTTCTTGTCAGCGGTCCCTAGATGGAGTTGCTCCCATCACCATTTGTCTCTCTTCCAGCTAGATCACACATGCCCGTCGCTTGCCTCCAAGCTGCGCTGCGTTGTTTGATATGTGGAATCTTCACAATGAGACTTATTAAAAGACAGTCCATTATTTTTATTTAGAGCATTTCCAAAACAAGCAGAGCGCGCACAGAGATAATTTTAAAATCGTGTGGCGGGTCATCTCCAGGCCAGAGCGGCGCAATTTGAAATGCATAAGAAAGCAGTATCTCCCCCCCAACCTCTCCCCATACCTCAGTTCATAATGAGGTTGATATGAGTGACATTTAACCCTTGAAAAATAGCCCTTAGAGTCTGCAATAACTGTATTGCCGTATACTACAGAAGCAGTTCAACATGAAGGATTAATTCTGCCCTGATTTTCCCTAAATCTTTTTTTTTTCCTTGCCTTGCGTTCTCCTATTTTGTTACAGGTGGGCTTTCACATTGCAGCAATAGATATAAAATACTCTTGATCGGCTGTATTTATGGAGCCTTTTCCTCCTCCTGTTGGTTTCAAACACAAAGAAAAATGGTATCTCTCAATCGTGCCTGGTATGAACAGCAGGTAAAGCTGCGGCAGACTCCTCTTCAGCCTCTGATGGAAAATTATTACAGATGAAATGATTCTGTAATGGAAATGGTAATAGGAAAGTTTCATTCTAAAGGATGTTTGGGCTAACACGAGAGGCTATAATATGTGATGGATTTGGATGCGGGGACAAGTGTGACCTCAAACTGAATTTTACTTCATCATTTCCAGATGGGAGAGGGGGAAAAAATGGACAGCACTTCCAAATGTTGCCAGATCAAAGGGCTTAGAATTCAAGGTCATTAATATGTCTGCTTGTCCAGCACTAGGTGGTACAGTGGATTGCTGCTCCAGCATTTCTTTTCTAGAGACATGGCTTTAAATCCTTCTTAGGCCACAAATGGAACTGAGTTGGGTGATCACTCCCTGTAAGCATTTGTCCATATAAGAAAAGAGATGGGGGCTAGGTTGTGGCTAACCCTTTGTGGGTGCACAAGTTGAGAATAGTGTAAAAGAGCTTTTACCTCCCACACAGAGGAAAACCTCAGTCCTTGTTCTTGTGCTGTCTGAATGCAAAAGATGGGGAGAGTCTGGCTCTGTTCGCTGCACCAGAAACTCCATAGGGGCCAGGAGCTGAGCCTGATAAAAGGTGTAACAGTGACCACTGAGTAGTGTACTTCAGCTCTCCTGGAGGCATTGCGCCTAGTGGAAAATGCCTGCAGGTGAAGTGCTTCTGTACACTCCTACTGTGGGTTCTGGCTTTAAAATCACTGCATTCTTAGATAGGCAGAATTGTCCCTAGAATCTGGAAAGAAAGAAAGAAAGAAAGAAAGAAAGAAACATGACAGAAGGTAGTCATGTTGCTTAGTGCACTATTAGAAGGCACTCAGATACCACTGTGATGTGTGTAGTTATAAGGCCCTGAATAAAACAGAATAGAAAAGCTTGAATATTAGGGCCAAATAATGCAAGCTTTACTCAGATGAGTTGTTCCATTGCACAATCAGGCCCTACAGGCTTTCAGGATGCCTGACTAGAACCAGTGACTAATCCTTCATTCACTTCCATGAGCACTGTCTGAAGTCAACCACAGCACATTATAAACAATGACAAAATGATATTTCCAGATTTCAGTCATGAACTGGAAACTGGAGATGGACTGCCACTGGAATATTTTTCCTCCAATCTCCCCAAATAACATCTGCAAAGCTGAACCACCATGCTGAGAGCAACTACAGAAGGGATTACATCATGGCCCCAAACAATCAGTAATTTTGAGGTAGCCAGGGGACATACTGTACTGTTTCTGTGCTATGGTGTATATTTGCATTTCTCTCCTAAGCATCTCCACTGGGAGTAGTGATAGACAGGGTGGGGGCAGAGAGAGTGAGTGTGAGAGAGAGAGAGAGATAAGCATGCAACTTGTTTGCCTGATTTATTTCATCCTATTGTTTAATTGTTTAAAATGTGCCCTTTCTTATGGCTCTGGAAGGCACAAGTGTATAACTTAACCAAAACACACAGAAATTTGCCTTTTTAAGCCAGAAGAAGAAAAGGCAGGTCCCTCTCAAACACCAGAGAATAGAGATTGTTTTGCACTCTGCCCTAAAAGTCAGCAAACTTGTGCTTCATCACACTGCACATGGGAGAAGAAATGAATTCCAAACCTGAGGACCCTTTACTGAGGACACCCTACATCTCTGGCCAGCAGATTTTAAAATCAGGTGAGCATTAGTTTGACCACCTCAGCAGCCTATAACAGCTGTGGCAGTTCTCTCTCTCTCTTTCTCTCTCTCTCTGTCTCTCTCTCTCACACACACACACACACACACACACACATCCGAAGAAGTGAGGTTTTTACTCACGAAAGCTTATGCCCAAATAAATCTTTTAGTCTTTAAGGTGCCACCAGACTCCTTGTTGTTTTTGTACACACACACACACACACACACGCAACTGCTCAGGCAGGACCAAGATGTGTAGGCCTGTAAAAACCCAAATCAACACCTAGGAACCCAATAACAATCCAATGCAGCTGGCAGCTACTGACATGCATCTTTGTTCCAGTTGGCAGCAAAATCTCACTGAGAACAAAGAAAGTTTATAAAATTGTGAGTGCTGTCCTTTTTATTTGGTGGGAGGGGAGGAGATTATTGCCCATAATATGTTCTCTAGGCAGGCATTTGGGATTCAGGAAGAGAGATATGTTTCTGTTCAACAACTACAGAATGTTTCCGAGCTGTTTCCCTTCCTTCACCAATCAAACCCTCACCTTTTAACAGATTTGAACTGATAAAGTTATCCGACAATCTTTTCACCATCCCTTTTCTTTTCCGGCTCTTCTCTTTCTTCCTCTTTTATTCTTTCCTGACCCGCCCCCCCAAGCCTGTCCTGAACAATCCAAAGCCATAAATAGAAAGCCCCAACTTTCTGTTTTAGGATTTTATTCCACACGCATCACCATCATGTCTAAGCATCCTGACTATGCCATGGGGGCACCCAGGGTGACAATTCTCTGGTTTAAAGAAGAGAGGCCTAGTAGCAGGGCATTTTCATGAAGGGCTTTTCACATTGGAACTTGTTTTCTCCTAGTTCCAAGATAATCTTCATTTTTAATCTTTGGAACACACTGAAAGGTACACTTATTTTCCCAGGCTTTTCTCAGGCTGAGGGAATGATTGGAAGAATTGTGGCATCACATTCCGTATAGTTGGTTTTTATTTGTTATAGATGTATGGCCTTATTACAACATTATTTTTGTAGAGTTAATGTATTGTTTTGTTATATCATCATGCAGCTCTGTGGTCTGGCTAGTAGCATCCTTGTACTTTAGATTTTGTATTAAGGATATTTTGGTGTGTTTTAATATTTGCATGGTGCCCCGGCACTTTATTAAATCTGAAGAAATCTATTTCCAGTCCTTTTCCCCTCTCCCAGGCAATCTTGATCCAATCCTTATTCCTGCTGCTAGGAATAGTTGCTAATATCAACTAGAAAGTGTTGCCGCAGAAGGTCACTGTGCGACATGACCCCACTCCGACTTATCTTGGAGTGAAGCTGGATCGCACGCTAACCTTCCACGACCACCTGAAGAAGGTAGCTGCCAAGATGAAGACAAGGGTCAACCTGGTCCAGAAACTGGCAAGCAGAAGCTGGGGACCATCAGTGTTATGGACATCAGTGATGGCCGTGTGTACTCCGTAGCCAAGTACTGTGCACCAGTGTAGACAAGAAGTAGCCATACTCAACTTGTTGATGTCCAACTGAACACTGCAATGCGGTAGATCACTTGAACCCACAAGTTGATCCCAATACCTTGGCTGCCAGTGCTATCGTGCATTGCTTCCCCATCCATTCGCCGTGATGCCACAACACTTCGGGAATTCCAAAGGATAGTGGAAAATGAATATTTTCCCATCCACCAGGACCTTAACAATGCCCCTTACCGCCGCTTGAAGTCACATAAGCCCTTTTGGACCCACGCATTTAACCTTCAACAATGCAACTTCAACCCTGATGAAGCTTGGAAAGCCAAATGGAGTCCAAAAGAAGTCAACAAATAAACACCTCATGAAAGACCCAACACAGATGATCCCTGGCTTCGGTCTCCCGTGATGCTCATGGGCAACCCTAAACTTCATATGCACAAACCATGGCAGATGTGGATACTTGCTGCACAAATGGAAACTTAAAGACTCTCCAGTGTGTGACTATGGTCACCCAGAACAGACTATGGAACATATAACAACTCAATGCCTGATTCACAAATATGAAGGAGGCATCACAGCAATACATTCTGCTACTCCAGACGCAATTTTCTGGCTTAACCATCTAAATGTAAAACTATAGTTGTTGCTCTATATTTACATCAGCCATACAAAGAAGAAAATTATCAACTTGAATGGTAGCTTTGGCCTAACAGAAAGGCTAGAGGTCATACTGGCTGCCATTCCACTCCTGAACTACTGCATTCTGCTCTAGGTCAGCATGTTTGCTGCACAAATGCCTGTTAATTAATTAAGGACACTCAGTCCTTTGCTATGGCTGTTGAGTTGGGTTATGAAGTGTAGGCGTAAACCACGCTAGAAGAGTGTGGGTCTTTGTCTCCCTCTAGTGGCTAATCCTTATAAAAGGCTTGTGAGGCTGCCACTACTTCTAGTCCTTTAACTTGTATAATTAGGGCCCTGGCTGCTAGCACTGACGGTGGCTCATTTTACAAGCTGTTCACCCTGAACTACTGCTGTTTCTTTGAAGCCACCTCCTTGAATTTATGCCACACAATGTGACGTTGTAGCTGATGTCCATAGATGACTTTGCTGTGTTCCTAACCCAATAGCACGTAGATGTGTGTTTTCTCATTTTTCCAAGTAGGGCAGAGTGCCAGCAGAGTTGATTGACTAAAGGCCCATTTCTGTAAACATTTATGCATATGAGTAACTTTATTCAAGTGAGTAGACTGATTAAAACCACAGCTCTTTCCATATGAGTAAAGTTATTTACATATGTGTTTGCAGGATCAGGACCTAAATGTATACAATGTGGGTAACACATAGTGAGAAGAGGATGTGGTGAAGGAGAACAGTGGCTACAGGAACAGCATTGACTTAGGCCATGCAAAAATCTACCTATGTGAGTAACTTTCCTAAAACTTTCCTTTCACGTACGTAAAGTTGCAAATATGCTTAAAACTTTTCAGCTCTATGATCTTAGGTTAGGGATCCTGTTAGTTCAGGGAGCCAGGGTCTATTTTAATGGTTGATTTGACTATAAGTGAAGGTGCTTTTAATTGCCATGCCTTGTTGATATAAATTATAATAAATTGTTCACATTATTGACATCAAAGAGATGTTAATCTCATGAAATTTTGTAATCTTTACCATATACAAACTCACCAGAGTCATTCTTGACAGTAAAAAGTAGCTTTTCACACTAGTGAAAATGGAAATGCTGCCTTCACAAAAATGAAAAGGCAGTTTTCACCTGCAAAATACTGGCTTTCAGCATGTGGGAAAATGGATATAATTCAGATGGAAATAATTCAAAGGAAAACATTTGCTTTCCGTAAATGGCTTCATCACCGGTAAAGATCTTTGCACAGCTCTATTTACCTCCACAGCATATTGGCAGGGACCTTGAGGAGTGTGTCCCCTTCCTCTGGAGCACTGAGCAGGGATCATCTGTTAGGACTGGGTGGGCTTATCCCATATGATTTATATCCTGCAATTGCTGGTGGATGGGAGGGAGGAGGGAAGACAGTGCACACATTGATGGAGCTTGGTCTTTACTGTCTTCTGTTTCTGTGCCTATATGACTTCTGGTGCTGTAGTGTTCAAAGTGACTACATTAAACAAAACTGCTAACATCTCTGTTGGCAAAGGATCCACCCCTGTTTGGGGGTACCTGATTTTTTTTCCTGTACCAGCTTGACCCATCTCCTTTTTCAGCTGTGATGCAAGGGAAATGTAGATTGCTGTATGTGTTAACACCGTTGGCTTTTATGTCTCTTTTTTGCAATCATTTAAAAGGATAACACCTCATGTGAGAAACAGCTGTTCAGATGTATTTCAAGTGAAGTAACGCTGTTTTGTATACTTTTTTTTTTGCTGAGATTGTATGTCTTCAGACCCCTCGGAAAATAGAAATAATGCCCAAAAGGCATTACGTTTTTAGGTATCAAGGAAAACTGGTAGTTGTTTTTTGTTAGTTTGTTTAGAACTCCTCACTGATAGTCTGCTGTGAGACAGATTTAGAGGGTCCATTCAGATGGACTCCTTCTAACAAAGGTCCCAATCCTGCAATTGGATTCATGCAAGCAATGCTGCTCCCCCTTCCCCCCCTCCCCCCATGGACTTCACTGCATGGATCCTCACTGAAGTCAGTGGGGGGGGTCTGCTCATATTAATCTACTTTCAGGATTGGGGCCTAGTTAGGCTACTAAACAGGTATGTTTTAAAATCAATCTGGCCAGAAGTATATATCTGAACCACAAAAGATGAGATAAATTCCACAAGATTCTTTACTTGGAAATGAGCAGAAAGTGATACTAATTTCCAGAATGGTGTGCTCTGGTAGTATGAGATATGGAATTTACTGAATGTTGCGTGTGCCTTCCTATAGTATCATATTCACAGCTGCGAAGATGACAATAAAAAGTTATCTAATGAAGCAAGACAATAAAAAAATAAAAGTCCAGACAAAAATCTTTGAGATAGTGAAGCGAAGGCTGGGACTCCACAACAGTAACTTAATGGTCAAAATGGACAAAAAATATTTATTTAAATGGCCAGGAAGATTAGTATTATGCATAAACAGAAAGGGAATTCAAACATCTGAAACTATACAAGTTCATGGTTAAGATGCCCAAACCACCTTAAATCTGTCCATTTACAGACAACCTGAGAAAATCTGAAAGTCAGACTATCTTACACATCCATTACAAACAGTGTCTTCTTATCAGTGACCACAAAAGCTCTATTGACTTCAGTGGGTTTGAGTGGAATGAATTTGGCCTAATAAATCTTACTAGCACCCATTCCTTGAAGTCATGGCCTAACATCAGTCTCAGGTTCCTTTTAAGTTTAACCTTAACTCTGAATTTCCTGGCTTATAATGCTTGTTTTTTTTATAACTACAACTAGGGTGACCAGATGTCCCGGTTTTATAGGGACAGTCCTGATTTTTGGGTCTTTTTCTTATATAGGCTCCTATTACCCCTCCACCCCCGTCCCGATTTTTCACACTTACTGTCTGGTCACCCTAACTAAAACATGCTTGTAAGTATTTTAACATTTCAGTTACTGATCTGTCACTTCTCACAATATTTCTGTGACCCTGAAAAGCTTTTTTTGAGGATTTATAAAGGGATTTCCGAATTTATTCTAGTATTTCTTTCCCCCCGTGGCTGTACATAGTAACTAAGGCAATTTGGCTTTAAAGGTGAAGAGATTCAAGAATAGCACCAATAAAATGTTTTTAAAAATCTAAATAATTTTCTAAAAGCTTTTCTCTAAAATGTATCAGACACAAAATATGTGATGGTGTGTTGTTCTGTAACTTGTTTGGGAAGACCTCAATAACACACTTATGGTTTGTCACTCATGAGTAATATGGCCACCACCAACTCATGAATTTATATATATCCTAAAATGCACCATATATATTAGTGTATAGAACATGTGATAGTATAGATAAATGTATGTGTTACACACACACAGAAAACTATGTTAAAAGAACCTTCAAAGTCAAGCCCTCAAAAGCCTGGAAATGCTAGAATTGAGGTTGCCAGTGCAACCCTAATGAGGCCTGCTTGAGTGTATGCATTATGATACAGTCTTTACTTACACGATCACTTATTTTTTTTCCATAGGGTACCTGGCTTACTCAGTGCACTGGATGGATGGTGCTCACTTAGTGAGCAGCTATTCAATATTTTATTTTCTCCTTGTTGCTCAATGTGTGCAGCCTGTGCTTTATTTACTGCATGCTATTCAAACCTGTTCTGAAGATAGGAATTATTCATTTCCTTATGGGCATTTCTGTGGTGCTCATCACTGTAATAGACTCATAGACTTTAAAGCCAGAAAGGACTATCGTGATCATCTAGTCTGACCTCCTGCACATTGCAGGCCACAGAACCTCACCCACTCACTCCTGAAATAGACCCCTAACCTCTGGTAATATCTGAGTGCTTCACAAATTCTAATGAATTAATTTTCATAACACCCCTCTGAGGGGAGGGGTTGGTATTAAACCCATTTTACAGATGTAGAACTGAGGTGCAGAGAAATTAAGGTCAAAGGTACCCACTAACTTTGGGTGCCCAATTTGAGATGCCTTGAACCTGATTTTTCAGAGTACGTAGCATTATACATGTATGTTCAAAGCACTTCCCATTGACTTCAGTTGCAGCTGTGAGTGGTCACCACTTCTGTAACTCCAGGGTCCCAAGTCAGGCATCCAAAAAATAAGTGACCGTCTGTGAAAAGTGGCCAGCATCACATAGAAACTCTGTGGCAGACCCAGCAATAGAATTCAGTTCTCCAGGGCAGTTTTCAGATGCTTTAACCACGAGACTGTCTTTTCTTCTCCTGAAATCTCTTGACTCATTCCTAAGGCTCCGTGTTTATCATGGAGGTCACGGAAGTCATGGATTCCATGAATTTCTGTGACCTCTGTGACTTCTGCAGCAGCTGGTGTGCCTGGCCCGGGGGCCGCCTGAGCTGCTTGGGCAACCTCCAGACCAGGCGCACTGGCTGCTGCTGGGGCAGTCTCGCTCCTCTCCCCACCACCCCAGCAGCAGGAGTTTGGGTGTGGGGGGGCTCAGGGCTGGGGATTAGGGTGTGGGGAAGTGCTTACCTGGAGGGGAGGTCTGTCCCCCTCCCTCCTCCCCCCAAGTTTTAGTCAGGGGTATATAGTAAAAATCATGGACAGGTCACGGGCCATGAATTTTTGTTTACTGCCCGTGACATGTCTATGACTTTTACTAAAAATACCCGTGACTAAAATGTAGCCTTACTCATTCCCTACCCACCATCTAATTTCTACAACAAAAGAAGCAGAGGTCCTATAGTCAACAGCCTCCTGATTCATTCCCTGAACAGGTCCACCCTGTGCACTGAATGAGGCAGGAGTCCTGTGGAAAAACTAGTATGTGATCATGTAATTAAAGACTGTATCATAATGCACGTGCACAAGAGGCCAAATTAAGGTTGCACAGACTCTCCCGCCCACCTCTGGCTCTTGTCCCCTGGGCATTTGGATCTGATGGCTTCCTTTTCCATACTGCCTGGGCCCCTGGGGGAACAGAAAGCAGAGGCGGAACAGGCTCGCTGATCTCAATTCTGATGCCGCACCACAGCCTGAAGCAGTTGCAAGCAACCATAACAGGGAAAATCTGGGTTTGCCCCAGCCTCTAGTCTGGAGAGAGCATCCTCTGTTATTTTGTGGGGATGGCAAATGCACAGTCTGGTCAGCACTAGGAACTGTGAAGTAATGGAGCATGCTCAGTGAGGATGGAATCTTGGGTGATTTTAGCTGCTAAAATCTAAGACGTTTCTACTGAGCATGTGCAAACAGATATTTTTCAGTGGTTTATGACTTGGCCAAATTTTGGCAGGTTTGCACAAGAACAGCAAAAGGTACCTCCCTGACAGAAAGACCACCCCCCTTCCAAACTTCAAGTCTCTGCTCTAAAGCAGGAGAGTGCCAGAGCTTCTCAAAGAAATGGTTGCCAGAATTTTTTTAAGTGTAAACCAATTCATTTTTCTCTAGCCTTGCTCTTGGAAACAGCTGACCTGTTATGGCTGAAATTTTCTGGAAACATTCAGCTTGAGGGAGACCCAGGCATAGAATATTTCAGCTAGAACAGTTAAAGTTTGGCAACATTATGAGAAACTGAAAACAAGGTCTTATAATGGGAAGTGTTGGGCAACCTTAATAATAGGCATTTTTAGCAGCCACACCTATAATGATCTTGGTCATTGCTTGTTTACTACTTGCCTGTGTAAGGCACGTGTGTTTATTTACAATATGTACAATGCAAGCAGCTCCTTCCTTCTGCACATTCCTTGGGCCCCAATCCTGCAAAAATGTGCATATTTGCTTAACTTTACCCACACCAGTTAATTCTTAGGGCCAGATTCTGCCCAATGGTATTCACACTGCTCCTGCTGAAGTCATCTGAAGGAAGAATTTGTCCATTACAGTGCAAATTCTTCTCACTGCATTTCCCAGTGTTATCTCGTGGGTACAAGGAAATATGAGATTTTTTAACTGATATATCAAGTCTTTGAGATACCTTCAAGAAAATGCAGCTGAAGAGAATTGTAACACTGAACCATCTGCATTTTGTGAGATAGACAGACAGACAGGTGGATTTTGTTTATGTGTCCTGCTGCCCCCCTATGTCCACATAGTTTCCTGCATTGTTGTTCCTCACTGAGCTCACTCTACAGTTCCTCTTCCAGCTACTTTATCATTACTGAATCTACAGCCCCTACTCTAGATGCCCTATGCCCCGGGGAATCTACGTCCCTCAGAAAATGATTTCGCCTGCTGCGTCTGTCAGGCTCCTTCAGACATCCAGCTCAGGCTGCTAATGCCCATTTCTGCTCCTTCTACTTAGATCCTTTGGCTTCTCTCTTGATCTGTGCCTTAGAACCCAGTTCTACTGCTGCAGCCTCTTCCAACTTCCTTTCTACTGTTCCTTGATCCTGCTGTTGCTGTGTTCTTCTGCCAGTGCAATGGGACTGGACCTGATAGCCTGTC
>NW_020664409.1:16272901-16306331 GCF_002925995.2 Terrapene triunguis
TTCCCAGAGTTTGCACTCAAGGGCCTACAAGTCTGGTATGCAGTATGGGTCTCAAGCCAGCCTCCACAGCTACAGTCCATCATGAGCATAAACTCTAAAAGCTCCATGCTCTTTAGTAAAGGGAGATTATGTAAAGGCAGATTCTACTCATAACAGTTAAAGGCCAGATTGAGAGCAGGCCTTGCACAGGCGGGCAGGGCACAGGAGTGCATAAGAAGCCTGTAACCTTGTCTGACTGTGCAAGAGTCTCCCACAATAGCAGTCCTTGTGGTCACCATACTCTGGGGACCACAGGAACTGCTTACTTTTTCTCACTCTCTCCCTTCTTGTGAGCAAGATGCCCCCAAAGGGGGTGGAGATGGGCAGTGAAGAGGTGGGATCATGAACCCATTCCCCATTGGAGAAGGAAGAACAATCTTCTTGGAAGAGATTGTGCACCCCCAATATGCCTGGAGAAGCCCAAGGAGAGATTGTGCCTACTTAAGACATTAACTTCTCTAGTACTTGTCCTGTGGCATTGTGACTCCACCCCACCCATTTCATTCTTAGCCCTAAGAATGAAATGCAGTCTTGGCAATCTCATACCAACAATGCAAACATCAAATCCAACCAATATCAAATGAAAGGCAATTAATGCAGAGACGAATAACATCACCTCTTGAAAGAAAATCTTTGTTTTACCTTTCTAAAATGGTCCAAAATTTTCTTTTGAATGGATGCCACAACCCACCAAGGGAAGGGAGGGGTGTTGGTTCACCCTTCATATGTGACATAATAGCCCTCTTTTATATCTTTCTCAAATATACAACTGAAGAAACATTATATGTTAATATTTTAGCTAACAATAGCTATTCTAGACATATAGATGTGATATCTACATGACTTCCCCAAAGTGGAGGGTGGGAAGCTGTCTTTAGTGTTAGCAGGGTTTGTAGATTTGTCTGATACAATAGATGCATGTGGCAGGGAAAACAGAGGTGAAATGTACAAAAAAAAAATTCTGTCAGTATCCTACAGGCCAAAGGATTGCTTGTAGATAATCATGGATTAATTGTGAATGTAAAGAAAGAGACACTTTTTTTTATCAAAGCTGTTGCCTCAGGGCAAACTCCAGTGCCATGAAAGCCGAAATGTTTTCTTTTATCAGAGTTCCTTTTCTGGCACCTGAAATTACTTCTTTCATGTCTCATAGTGAGGAACAAGGGAGCACACAGCTCCCCAGAGATGAGTGATTGTTACCATGGTCTCATAACATATTGGCAGCCTATGTGGCATCGTTGAACACCTGTCACTCAAAGAGAGCTAAATGCAGATGTGGAATGAAAGCATAAGTTCAACCACTTGGAAGCTTCCCCCCCGTCCTCCCCAAAACAAACACACACACACACACACACAACCTCCACCGCCCCACAATATGTGACTGTTTTTCAGTCCACACATATGTGAGTGCACTCAAACGTTATCAGCCTGTTTAACGCAATGAACCTGCATTAGCATTTCTGCAGGGCAAACACAAGTAAACAGAAATGTGCTGCAAAAAAATGTTTCATACAAATTCTTTTGCCAGTCAGGCAGAGAGAGGTTGCAGCACATAAATGAGCCGATTCCCTTGATCTGGAAGTGAACTAAGACCTTTTTAATGAAGAATCCAAGGGTGGGAGGGCAGAGAATGGAGAGCTTTTTATTTAGTTCCTGATTCTTTCAGGCTTTGAGCAACTCAAGCCACTATTGTTCTAAGAGAAGGAGCATGGGGGGCAAGTGCTGAACAGTGACAATCTGAGACATGCAGATGAAATTTTATTTTAATAAAAAGATTATGCTCTTGAGATTGTTTGGGCATTGTCAGTTTGATAGTCCTGAGAGTTTTAGGATTCGTATATTGGTA
Organism: Terrapene triunguis; assembly: GCF_002925995.2. Taxonomy (NCBI): domain Eukaryota; kingdom Metazoa; phylum Chordata; order Testudines; family Emydidae; genus Terrapene; species Terrapene triunguis. The sequence goes on from NW_020664409.1 coordinate 16,274,787, forward strand.
AATGGAAAAGACATGCAGAAGGAGATTGGCAGGAAGTCGGGTATATAGAACGGGATGTGGAAGAAAATATATTTATCTTGTGTATGTTTGTGGAGGGGGTGGAGTTCTGAATACATGTATACATAAGGGTAATATGTAGGTTGAGGTGAACTGGATTTGCCCATGTGAATGATCTAACATTTTTGGCCAGTGAGATAGAATGTATAGTGCAAATGATAGAAAATGCAAACTTTTTTTTTTTTTTTTAAAGCAAATTGCCAATTTAGCTCCTAGGCTAAAGCAAACAGTGCACTGCCATTTTTTCAGAGGGGAAATATGACAACGAGCCCAAATGCGTTCATCTTAGATTTGTAAATGCATCGCTTTATTGAACCATTTGTCCATTCTTATAAGCTGATTTATAATAACTGTAATGTGATTCATCATGTCATCTTGTAAATAAATGTGACACTTCATTAAACACAGTAATCAAATTTAAGCAGTCCCACTTTCATGTTAACAACTGAGATCTTTACAATTCTATTGCTCTGGAGATATTCCTACAATGCATCAAGGAAAACAAAAAAGAAAAACAAGCACTGGTAGATTTCTTATGAGATGGTTAAGAAATAAATATACTTTTAATAAGTAATGAAATGAAATTAGTAATTGTCAGAAATTTACTATAACCAAGTTTTTACAAGACAGTCCTGTTGGGCTGTTTTATGTTAATAAGGATTGGACAGTTGGAACATCTTGGAAAATCTGTTGTAGGACTAACAAAACGCTTTTAGAGCCTGCATTTCAGAAAGAAATTTTTCATGCTATTTTTGTATTTGCCATCTGGAATGACATTGCAAGCTGGCAAACACAAGAATAATGTGAGATATTTCCATCACATAGAGTTACTTACGGATTCATCAGGGAATGTAAGCATCTGAACATCAGTCAGATACCCATAATTATCCCAACTTTGACCTGCTTTGAGGGATCAAGCAGCCCCTGTATTAAAATTAGCTTTTCTTTTTGTTTAGAAAATGGTTGCATACATCTCAGGAGTGATATGCAGTGAAGTGAAGCAAATTTCAGAAAACTATGACTGAAAAAGTAATGTAGTGTATGAATGTACACTACTAGAAATATCTTTTATTTATAACTTAGCTTCTAAATGATGGAATCCACTATTTCAGTGTTAATTCTAGATTGTGGGTCAGATTCTGAGCTGATGTAAATCAACCTGGCTTCATTTACTTCATTAAAACTATGCTGATTTCCATCAGCTGAGGATTTGGTCCATCTTCCTTAACTATATTCTCAATTGGGCAACTTTAGGTAGAATGCTAACTTTCATAGTCCATATCTCAGATTGGTAGTATTCTAGTAGAGACCACTGAATGCAGAAGCCGTAAGTTTAGGGTTTCAAATTGAGAATTTGGAATTTTTTAAAAAAAGCAACACACCTTTTCTGCTGATAAATGCGCCCAGTATTTCAGAACAATATGAAGCAAAACCCCTGCTTACCTTCATGTTATCCCAGGAGTTCTCAAACTGAGGGTTGTGACCCCTCAGGGGGGTCACAAGGTTATTACTTGGAGGGTCACGAGCTGTCAGCCTCCACCCCCAAACCCCTCTTTGCCTCTCGCATTTATAATAGTGGTAAATATGAAAACAATATGTTTTTAATTTATAGGGGGGGGTATGAAAGGCTTGCTGTGTGAAAGGGTCACCAATACAAAAGTTTGAGAACCACTGTGCTATCCATTGTTTTACTCTATGTTAGGGATATTCTTACAGTTTACCTAGAAACTGAAATCCACTCAAATTTGGGGCATAAAATATCAAATGAGACTGTGCTGTCTGAAGTTCATTTTCCAGCTGTAGGCTTCCCCTTTAAACACTGACTTAGGGAGCAATTTTTTAACACTGGGTTTCACCACAACCCAAGATACCTAAATATAGCTTTGTGAGTAGACTGAAAGGGAGAAACAGATACAATGAAAAAAAGGGCAAGGAAGCAGCAGGAGTTTTGAAAGATAGTGCACGCTCAGCTCCCAAAATGGAAAAGCGCTTAGTAAAGGCCTGTTCCTGTAAGGTGCAAAGCAAAGCCAATCCTGATAGAAGCTATTGGAGGGCACTTGCTACCTTTCAGGAGGTGCCCAGCACCTTGCTTAATCCGTACATTAAACATCTAGCTTAGTATTCTCAGTGGGAGAATGGAGGGGTTTCAGCAATTGAAAGCAAGAGGTGGGAGAACAAAAAGGAAAGGGAGAGAAAAGAGGGGAAGGAAGTAGAGCAAAAGAGTATGAGATGGTGATGAGGTAGCAAAATGAGAGAGAGATTGGACCCTGGCTCCTATCTTTCTCAGTTTTCATCACAGAGCATATTAAAACAGCGTGCAAAAGGAATATGCTTGCAGAACTTGAACAACGTATTAGAAATCTCCTGTGTAGGCAGAGTATACAGCATCATCGCTGCTTCTGTGGATTGCAGCTAGGGTCAATTGCGGGCTGCTGCAGTGTACATATCCCATGGAAATACCTGAAATAGGGAAGTGATTATATAAAAGAAGCGGTGGTCAAAGGTCTATGAAATCCCATGTGATGGGATGGACAAATCTCACACCTGACAGAGGTAGGAAGGGGTGAATAGTCTGTCCTGGAGGCTGAAACTGGCCAGGCTCTCAACTCCTGCCAGTAATTTCAAATCTGGAGGGAGTGTTCTTCAGACTGAGATATGTAGGAATGAAGGAAGCAAGATTCAGAGCTGAGCTGCCTTGAACGAAAGAGTCTGGATTTGATGAAGCAAAATGGACATAAGTGGGGGTATGCTGAAGACCCCGTAGCCAGAGATGCTCTGAACTGCAGCCAAACCTGGGAAGAAGTTTTGAACTGATCTTCATTGTTTTACTATCTACTAACTCGTTAATCAAGACAAACCCTAAGAAGAGAATTGACAGTGTTTGGAGTGTGTCTTAGAATAGGTGGGAAAGCTACTTTCACTTGTACAGCACCGCACTGACCCACCGGAACACTAGAGTGAGCATAATGCAAATTAGTTTGGGGCTGTTTTAAATTATTCTCCTTGTAGGTGCCTGATGTGGTAATGCCCATATCACTTGTGTTCTGTATTGAAAAAATACAACTCCAGGAAGTCTTTCATCAGCAAATTGGTCAGGCTTCGGCAGCAGCAGTTTCGTCTGTAACCCCATGTAGTTGGAGCTACGCATACTTCTTGTTAGTGCCACTTCCTACCCTACTAAGTATTCCTTCCTTAGGCTGTGACTGCCGGGTATGGTTGTACGCTATTTGCTAATATATAAGGTACCCAATATGGAGCAGTGTGAGTTTAGCTGGCTTCTTGGTCTTGCCTTTGAGCAGTTACTATGAACTCTCCATCATCATGGCATGTTGTCATGTGCAGTCATTCTGAGGCAGCAAAATTACTATAGAATAACATGACCATTTTGCAGTTACATGGAAAAACACCCATTCCCTTTATATAGTCCTCACTTCTCCAAGCCCCTGTTCTATGCACTGTGCTGAGGGAGCATTGATTACACTTATTTTTTAAATAGTTGGTATTGCTGTGCAGTGCACTTTATGTTCTAATAGGGCAGGGGCAGGCAACCTATGGCATGCGAGCTGATTTTCAGTGGCACTCACACTGCCTGGGTCCTGGCCACCTCTCCGGCGGGCTCTGCATTTTCATTTAATTTTAAATGAAGCTTCTTAAACATTTTAAAAACCTTATTTACTTTACATACAACAATAGTTTAGTTATATATTATAGACTTATAGAAAGAGACCTTCTAAAAACGTTAAAATGTATTACTGGCACGCAAAACCTTAAATCAGAGTGAATAAATGAAGACTCGGCACACCACTTCTGAAAGGTTGCTGACCCCTGTTATAGTGAATACAACCACCAGGCAGCTGATAGCAAAATAGAGAGAATGAGCCCTAATACAGAGAACACTGAAGCTGATTCTAAATATTTTTGGAGTAGTGGGGCCCAGGATAAAAAACAGAAAGGATTTAATGGGAGTTAAGCTAAAGAGAAGGAAATGGGGCAACTGAGGTAAGTGTAAAGGAAGAGAGAGAATTAGAAGGAAAGAGAGAGGGGGAGTTTTGGAGTAGGGAGCGAGGCTGGGTCTTGGTAAGATAGATGGAAACGTTCATGGATGAACCTTAGGATAACTGGGGAGGTGTGAAAACCAGGGAGAAATAAGGGGGCTTTCTAGTTGCATTACTTGAGGTTTGGAGACCTCCATGCAAGTTTTATTGTTAGTAGCAGAAGACTATTTCTGGAGAGTTTGAAACATCTTCCATGGTAGACACGTTTCTTCATAAAAGGGCTAAAGAACGGGAAATGGATGAGTAAAGCCAAGATGGTCAAGAAATAACTTCAGGGTCAGAAAGAAAGCCTTTGGGCACTCAAGTTAAAGGGTGCCATGTCACAACAAGGACTGTAAAGTATTAGCTTGTTATGTATTTTCCCAATTATGTAGGTAAACTAAGGAGAATAGATACAAGCCATCATTCTATGACAAGTGCAGAGAGGAAGGGTGGTAAGAACCTATTGAGGAAATAAAACTGTTAAAGCATTGCTCATATTCCCACCTACATGAGAATACAATTTTCCAGCTATATGATGAGGGTAAGACGTATTTAAGAGGAATTGAACCCTATGTGATCTTTCCAAGTATGGATGTATCTTTGGGGCTTGGGTTGTTGGTGGCCTCTGTAAAAAAAAATTCTAAAATGATATGTGAAAAAGAAAAAATAACAGACAGGATCCTTTGAGAATGTGAGGTGAGAACTGGAAAAGTTCTCATAGATAGTTATTTACCAAATATCACCTACACCATATCTTGCAGACATTTTGGTGCCATTTAAACATCTCCTGAAGAGAGATTCAGAGTTTCAGTGGGCCCCTCAACAAGATTCTGCCTTCATTAATGTTACCAATGCAGGCACATTGTCGCATGAAAAAAGGTAAATAGATGCATCCAAGTGGAAGTGAGGAGGTGTACTACTGAAAGAAAGGAAATTAGTCTTTTATGCATCCAGGTCTCTCACATCCACAGAAATAAACTGTGCACAGATTCAAAGAAGAGATGTATGCAGTTGTAAGAGGCTGTGCTTGCTTCCATCAGTGTGCGCACTGAAGAAAAGTTAGAGAAATCTAACCATAAGTCCTCAAAGGCAATCATAAAAAATCTTGCAGCAGCATCACTTGGCTACAAAGTATGATGTTGTACCTATAAAATGCAATATTATGGCTAATATCAAAAACCAGGAAATGCTAGACCAGTCACTGGTCTATTAAGCAGATTGCTTCTGGCAAGGCATGAGAACATGGAGAAGTTATTGAAGTACAATTAATTTAGTCATGTCCCGTTTAACTGTGTCTGAGAAGAAATTGACAGAGCTAAGGTTTCAACAAGCGGTGGGGAAATATCAAAAGTTGAAATATTTTAACAAAAAATGGAAAATGTTTTTTGTTAAAATGATTACTATTTTGTTTTTAAACATTTTCAGATATCTGGTGACATCTAAGCAAGCTTTTGGTTTATTCACATTGTTAGAAATTAAAACAGCTGATTGGCCAATAGAAAAAAATGTTTATGTCTGCCACAGTGATAGAGTTCTGGACATTCCATGAGGAACTAACAATTATGGATGATCTGATTTTTAAAGGTGAAAGACATGTAGCACCACAAGTACCAAGGTCTGAAATGACAAAGATCATTATTTTAAGACACATGGGAATAGCTGAGTGAAACACAGGGCCAGAGATTTGCTATTATGGTCTGGAATGAATGTACAAATTGAAGAAGTGGTAAAATGTCCAGTTTGCTTGAAGCATCCCATGCCAAATACATGACCCCTCTCAATGTGCCACCTTGCCCATGGCAAAAGGTGGCATCAAAGACCTTTTCACAGCACACACTTTTCATTATCTGCGTGTTATGAATCACTACAGTCTTAATATTTTGAGATGGAGCGACTGAGAAATGCAAACATTCCACAGTGATCAGTTAAGTACAAAGGCATCTTTGCCCAACACAGAACCTTGTTGTTTTTGTACCTGAAGAGCTGGTATATAATGAGGCCTGGTACAGTGATTCCACAGGGATGCCAACAATTTGCAAATAGCTTTGATTTTTATCACACCACACTAGCCACAATCAAATCTGGCAAATGGAGAGTAGACTGTGAAAATCCCACTAGGAAACCCAAGAGACCTTGCTAAATAGAAGTACAGGAATTATACCAAATAATGCCATGGGATCAGATGCTTAGCTTTGTGATTCATTGTTTCCATTTGATTTATTCTTCCACAAATCAGCAGCTAAAGACTCATTCCAGCTACAGTTCAAGACTAGGGTGACCAGATGTCCCAATTTTATAAGGAGAGTCCCGATTTTGGGGGCTTTTTCTTATAAAGGCTCCTATTACCCCCCACCCCCATCCCGATTTTTCAAACTTGCTGTCTGGTCACCCTATTCAAGACAATCTTAAAATTAACCAGAGCACAAGGCCAGATATTACAAATGGAACCTACTGCCTCACCAATTCTCCAGGTCTAGGTGACTGAGTATGTAGAATCATGATGGTCAATATGGCCATACCTTGAAATCCCCCTCCACACACATGCCTTATTCTGTAGTTATTCCACCTGGAATATTCTGCCTCTTTTCATTTTTTTTTCTTTTGAACCAACTGCTGAACAAGACTGCATCTTCTGCATGTGGCTTTATGTTCATTAAACCAGTGACTGGCACTGTTCCATGTCTGGCTGCTGAAACGCTGAGAAATATGGTCTTAGACTGACTGAATATACATGATGCTGTCAAGCATTGCTGCTTGGTGGCATTAATATTACTATTATTTATTATTTACATATTTAATAACCTTATTGATATTATGCACTGTTAGCAGTACTAATTATAACACAATAAACATAATTTATAAACATAGTTTATAGGGATATACATAATCAGCCCTTAGTGACAATACCTGAAACAGCTGTAGAGATATTTTTTTATACCACAGACCATTTTAAATTGCTATGATTGTGATATAAGTCTGTTTTGATAATTTTATGCATCAGCAAGTGACCTATATAGAATCATTTTTATCTTTGGCTGAGAACTGATCAAAGCTATAATTATGGTGTGATTACCTTGTTTTTAACTGAAGTTAGGAAGAAAAAAGACAAAATCTCATGTACAGAAGATTATGCAGGGAAAGAAAATTCCAACTTCCCTGACTGCATGTTACTTACTTATCTAATCTATAGAATATTTTCTGAGACATGTTGACTGTCTTCTGAACACCCAAGCAATGGCCAGTATCTTCCAGGATTTGGCATAATGTTCCCAAAAGAAAAACTTGGCCAAAAGTGTCAATCTCTTATATTTCAATTTAGGCACCTAAATCTATATTGATAATGTGGCTGTATTACAATTTCAAGGAAATCTTTGTAAGGCTGATAGGAGTGAGGGAATTCATGTGAGTCAGATCCTACCCATAGCCTGCTAGCTCCTGCTGTGGCTAACCAACTGTCCACCATTTATTTCTGCCTCAAGCTGTGGCGAAGTCTCCAGGAAGACTAGGAGATGGGAGGAATGACTGACTTTTCCTTAAGAGAAGGAGAAATCTGGATAGTCAATAAGCCCTCACATGCCTGGTTTGGGGGAACAACCAGGTCCTTTGGTATAGATAAGAACTATCATTATAACATTACACATCACTGAAAATGATGAGGACCCAAGGCTTTGAGGGTCCCTTCTAACATATGATAGTAACTGCTGAGGGAGCTGATTGGTAGGGAAGTCAGATATGACTCAGCACCAGTCTGGCGTTTGCAAAACTCCAAGATATTAATCAGTTGTAATGAAGTAGACTGGCTCTGTTACTGATGCCGTGATGGAAAAATCCCAGCGTTGAAACATATGAGGTGATGTTAATATCCAAGGGGTAACCTGAAGATTTGGAATATTCAAACCAGACCCAAAGACAGGTAGTTACTGGTCTTATAGAAGCTCTCTTTGTTGCTCTGGGAAAAACTTGGAGAGTCTATCACTGCCAAAGAACAGCAGCTGTACTACTGGAGCTGAAAACCTTATGTCTATTGAAGCCTCCTAGGACTCAATGTGGACTCCAAGACCAACTGCAACACCTGCTCGTAGAAATCAACCATGAAATTGCCATAAATGAGGTCTACATACTAGCAGTAACATAAACTTCTCAGAAGCACAGGAAATAGCAAGATGCTCAGATAAACTAAAGCCTGCATTTGTCACTTTCTACATGGAAATAAAAATGAAAATATCTCAGCCATTCTCCAGAATCTTCTGTGTAAAGTTGGAAGATCAATGAGTACCCGGGTAGAGCCAGCCATACCAAATGTGGGATGGCAACATTATTCAGGCAAATCTTGAGGATATTTGCCAGATTCAGATGATGCATCATGATAGAAGTGTGAAGTGTATAAGCTTTATACAATTTCTTTGGTGTTGCTCAACCAAGACCTCATACAGGGGGAATCTGAATGACTTTTTCTCTCCAGGCTACCTCAGTATAATGTTTCACAGTGAGAACCAGGAAGATTTACAAATGAAGCCTATAAAATGTGTGCCTTCAGCCATTCGCTAGGCTTATTTCCTTTAAGGAGGATACTACTCATGGGTATTTTTAAGAGCACTAGCTCAGTTCCTTCATCCATCCCCTTATCTCTCTGTATGGAGCCATTTTCCATTTATACCGACAAAAAAAACTAATAACAAAAACAAGGCACTTGGTCTAAAAAATGCTCAAAGGATGGACACTCATTTCCCTGCCCTCAGGTAAAAAGTTACACCACCCACGAATGACATAAAATGCTTACTACAAACCTCTCCCTTCCCCCGTCCCCAAAAAACCCAAACCTAATGCCACCACACAAACCATAACCCAAACTAAAGCTAAGAATGAGGGACACTTTTCTAAGCCTAGATGTGTGCTGTGAAAAAAAAACTGTGTATGTTTGTTCTAGTGAACTCTTGCTAGCAAAAAAAATGGTGTGTGAAACGAGAAAGCATTGTAAATATAGCCCATGCTGGATGTATTCACTTGACAATTTTGAAAATTCTTTGTGAATTTTGGTGTAACCCAACTAGGGAATCAAAGTCATATGATCCGTCACATAGCAAGAACAGTGAACTGTGAATAACTAATACTCAACATTAGTTAAGGTGAATAGTTCATAAACAATCTATAGGTTGAAATATGTTTGCCTAAACCATTCAGCAACTAATTGTAAATAATGAAGACACAAGATAGGTGAGGTAATATCTTTTATTGGACCAGCTTCTATTGGGGAGAGAGACAAACTTTTGAGCTTACACAGAGCTCTTCTTCAGGAATAATGAACACATTCATAAAGATCTGGAGTGTGTTTGTGGGACATTCTGGAACATTAATGAATAGCAAAAGGGGCTAGATTCTAGAACTGATTTTAAAAAAGGGAGACATTTTTTGTAAAAATGTTAATAATAATAATAATAATAATAATAAAAACCTGCTACCAGCTCTACTACATTCATTGAGAAAACTTTAGCCCCTAGGAATAGTTTTCACCACACCACCTACTACTCCTGACATCTAAACAATAAAAGGAAAAAAGACAGGGGGCTATGCTGCCACCAATGCTTTTATGGACTTGGGGCACTTCATTCTCCACCTACTTCTGCTTGTGCAGAACCTATTTTTATGTATTTAACCAGGATAGTTGTGGATATATAACACATCCTGTTTTCTGTACTTTGGGGTTATAACTCCATATGAACTTATTTTTTGCTCAGAGTAGGATGATGGCGATTGCTATATACAACTTGCACATAGGGTGAAAACCTAGCCTCACTGAAGTCAGTGGCAAAACTCCCATTGGCTTCAAAAGGCCAGGATTTATCCATAATATCTGTTGTAATAAGTGGGCCTACAAATTTATCCCAATTGTGAATTATATTGTAAAAAATGACTATAAGTTAGTGAGCTGTCACAATAACCTATAACAACAAATGTTATGTTATAACCTATAACAACGGTGTTAAAATCATGCTTGGTAAACAAGAAAAGTGTAGAACCAGAAATCAATGAATCAAAACTGGTGTATCGGAAAGTAGGCCTAATTGGTAGACAAAATAATGAGGGGCTGCCCACCATTCCCTTTATAAGTTCAAAAAGAAAGAGACTTTGGGGAGAAAAATTGTCTGCTGGAGTGAGCTTCACCATCATGGCTGACACCCCCACCATCTCCTGGGAACCCGGGCCTTCATAGAACTAATCCTGAGAGACATCCTGACCAGAACAAGCCAGAGAGAGGGACCAAGATGACATTGCCACCTCTCCAGCCCATCTCAATTAACTTTTCTTTTCCCCAAAAGGACAGTTATTACCATCTTCAATACCATCGAAGAGACTGTCAACCATGGCTTTTTTTCTTCTAACAACTCTCTCCAGCTAAAGGGAAAGAGAACAAGGGATGTTAAAATGAAAGCCTTTTAAAATACTTTATAGTTCAAATGCTAACTGTTTTACCTTCTTTTCTTTTTTAATGATGTGTTTGCCATGGTACTAAGCAGACTGAGTTCTCTCTGTATACCAGACTTGAATCTTGTTTAACATTGTTTAATATTGGACAGTGACTGGGTTATGTTAACACCTTTGGCCCATATATTCCATCTAAATCAATACAACATGTCTTCAATCAGGGAAAACAAAGAAGAACAAGCTATTTAAAAATGTAGTCAGATTTATCCCAGAAAATACATCATTCAGACTGGTACAGTATTCTCAACATTGATTCTAGGAACCAAAACAGGGAGGGAAGAGAGAAGGATGAGGGAGAAAGCTGGGGAAGTAAAGAGAAAAGAAGAGTAGAAAATGAAGGCACGGAAGAGGGAGAGTAAGAAGGAATATTGAAATGAGTGGGAGAAGCACCTAAGAGGACAGACCAAATATAGTGTAGGCCTCTTTTATCCTGACACACAAAATAAGCATCTTGATTGATTTACAAACAACTATGGATTCAAAAGTATGACTATTTGGCCTGTGTCTGGTGCCACAGGCTATTCCACTAATTTGAGACGCTAAATATAAAATCAGTGTGGGAATAAATGACATTATGTTCAGTAAAATAAATATTTACATGTATGATATGACTTTGGTTAGTATAAAAATAAGGACCAGAACAACAGAGAACAGCAGAGGTATGTTTTACAGTATTCAGAAATGTAGAGCACTCTTTCAATAACACCCACAGATGACAATATCATATAGTTAGGTATAAATGGCAAGTTTTTCTTAACTACAACTTGCTTGGCATAATTCTGAAAACCAAAATCTGACCTCCCTCCCATCTATTGGGAATTGCTAATTTATGAAGATTTCCACCTGTGATATATGCAGAAGTAGCTCTGAATAGAGCTAGATATAGTTGAATGTAAGTGTAATTATATGTAAGTACTATAATTTTATTACCATGATGCTATAGCTATTGATTACAGATAATCATCTGAAGTCTACAGATATGGTTGTGTAAAGATGACAGTTGGTATCCTCTCTTAGGTGACATCTATCTGTGCTGGTGGAGGAAAATGAAATCGCATTTTAAAGCATATATAATAGTTTTGTTTAAATAGGTATCTTATATACAACGGATGAATACTCTACTCCACAATCTTGAAGTCAGGTTTTTCTCTGAAAAGTGACTGTAAAAATGGCACTGCAGGGTTCCTTGTTTAGTGTTTGTCAATGACTTCAGATCACATGTGCTCCGTTCAAAGGTAAAAGGTTTATTTGTTCCAATTGAAACTCCACCTAGGATCTGAAAGCCAAGCTGGTTTCTTTCTTGCTTATGCATCGTTATTAGTAACAAAGACTCTGGCGAGAGAATTCTGCTATTACTTACAGCCTGTACAATCCCACTCTTAAGATTTGGCCCTCACTTCCATCTGTGCAACCTGGTTGTCTTTCATTCAAATCATTATCAGGGTATGATTTGCCCCTGCAGTTGAAACTTAATTAATCATCACCTGCAAGGTTGTTTGAAATGTTTTGAATTTTGTAATTATGATTTAATTTTGGGGGGGTCAATTTTGAATGTAAACGTTTCAAAAACATTGCGAAAATGTTTGAGAAAATATTCATGAAAACGCCATTTTCAACCAGTTCTAACCTTCCGTTATTGTTCTATTAGCCAGATTAGGATTTAGATTAGCCTCCTATAAATGTCCAGGCTATGCCATGCTAAGAGAAGTAAAAAGTAATAGAAAATTATTTTTGTCATTCAAGTCAGCAATTCTGACCCTGAACACATACTGTTTGCACTATATATTGAGTAAGAAGGTATCATTTTTTTCATGGTCACATTTCAAACTATACTTTAAATATTCATTACTGGTGAAAATTTGGGAGAGGGAAAACACACAGACCTGCAATGTTGTTCTTCCACAGTTATCTGCTGAGGTTTTCAAGGGTCTCTGGACACATGAGATTAAATGCTGCCCTGGCATGTACAAATCTCTCTGAAGTTAGAGAAGTGCACCTGTAAATGCCAGAGCTTCATAATTCCATAGACTTAATGACTTCAGATGGGGTAGCCTGTTGTGAAAAAATAAAATCAATACAAGACTTACCATGAGCCACCAAGCCTGGGAGAAATGTCAAAAAGGGCAGCTCCAGGAATGCTGGACAGCTACACAGGGTCTAAAGCAATCCTGAGCACCATAAGCCAGATATTAGCACGGGATCATGGACCACTGAATCACCCAGTGTGGGTGTCTAATGTGTGTGTGTATATGTGAATGTGTACATGTATTGGCGGATGAGAGGTGTAATAGCTATGTAATAAGGTGCATTTGTCATTTGACTTTTTTTGCCATACCCACCCTCCTACCTATTAATCTATCTCATTTAGGTCTGCTTCTAAAATCCTAAACCTCTCAGCATGTTAACATAGTCACCAATTGGGTGTTTTTTTTAAATGCCAGGGAAAATATTTCCATTTCCCCACCAAAATGTGGAATCCACCACCTCCACCCCCACATATACACCCAGTGGCCTGAAGTCTAGGATACAATAATTCAGTCCTGGACAAATGACACATTTAATGTCCAATAACTTGCCATAGGTGCCGTGGGATATGGTGATGGATGTGGGTGTCATGTACCAATGGAAAGGGCAGAGTCCCAGCTTTCAATGGGGATATACAACACTTGCTTATATGATGACATTATTATGTAATAAAGCCATTTTGATAAATTTGTATGTTTCTAAAATGTATTCATTATAATTTTCCTCTTCTCCCTGAGACTCATCATCCTGAAGGATATGGATATGATCGGGTATGAAGAATAGGACCCAGGAATTTTTTTAAAACTTTGTCTAAATTCATTTTTCTCTAAAATACTTGACGTGCACAGTACGTAATGATGTAGTGTGGTATGAAGATTGCATCGGTTCGTGTTTGAGATCTGTATAGCTCTCTCATGCTTTCATCACTTGTGTGTAATGTATTCATTTCGAACTCCTGCCACTAAAACCTTGATATTACACCACGCCATGATGTATTTTCAGTACGTCCCTTTCTCTCATGTATTTCAATATATTGCATATACACACACATCTCATCTCAACTATCTGTGTATGTGTGGGCGTGGGGCAGCTGTATCTAAACTATTTAAAAAGGATTCTGCAAGTGTGAGAGTTAGACCCCTGGGATGCAAGGAGATGGAAGACATTTGATAGGCTTGTGTGTAGGAATTGAGGCTTGAAAAGCAGCAGTAAAATGGATAAAGACCTTGTAGCCTCCCTCTCCCAACAATTCCAAGAAGGTCCTGAAAAAGGGCCAGATTTTATGAGTAATTTTGTTCAGTACTAAACGCTCAGCCCTTGACAGCTCTTTGTAGACTGAGGTAATTTTAAGGTACTTTTGCTATAGGTTGTTTAGAATTATTTTATTCCCTGCCTTTTCTGCAGCTGTAGTGAGTGTGCCCTCTACTTGTAGAGTAACTTCACTCAAAGAATCTCTCTTTGCCCACCGCAAAGAAGCCTGGCTCATTACAATTAGTTACACTGCCTCTTACTATAGATTTGCAAAATGCCCAAAACAATGGGGTCCTGACCTTGGTTGGGTCTTGGCTCTACTTTACTACAAAAAATAATAATGGCTGATTCCAGTCATGATGACCTGCCTGGAAGCACAGTCCTTCAAGGAACAAACTGTCTGCTGAAGGTGGTGACAGTCTTAAAGAAAAGAAAAGAAAAAAAAACCATTGCTTTAAAAAACTTCCTAACTTCTTAATGAGACCAGGCAATGGCAGAACATGAATCCATTCCCTGGATGCTGCTGCAACACGGATAGGAAATTGTACTAACCTAACCTATTCTCCTTACCGCCTGCAGACTGCAATGGCGGAGTCCTCCTGGATTCGTCTCACACCAAAAAATCCAATGAAACATCTCCTTTGGGTTGCTAGCCTAATTAGAATATCCTGAATTCCAAAGTCAAAACCTGGCCAGAAGCCTTAAAGAGAAACCTCAGACTTAATAATGAAATTAGAATAACAGTGCAACCACTGAGAAACTCTTCACATGGGTGGCTTGTGTGTATATGTTTTAAGGAACCTATTAAAGTGATGATGCTGTTCTTTTATTTCTGCTTACATACTCTATGGTACTGAATCAAATGTAGGTCTTAGAATCAGCATTCAAACCTGTTCACATGGTTTACTTTTACACTTTTAGCTCATTGGAATATACAAATGTTCTAAAATGAAAATATGGCGTGTCTCTTTTATGTTGCTTTTGTCACTAATGCAATGGAAAGTTGTGGAAAGGATCACATCATTGACAAATACATTCATGTTCTTGAGCATGATAAATCTAACAAAATCAGGAGATGGGTCACATAATAAAATCTGGGGGAATCCTAATATGTGTCTCCCATCAACAAATAACTGCTGGTTGTTTTTAAATGCTGGGTGTTTCTTTAAACATCTTCTCGGTTTGCTCTGCTTGTAGCTGCTATGTGCAGTGCAATGTGGTCAGGAAATATTTTTTGAAATGACCATCCCAAGCCTTAGTATTAACTTTCCTGCATTATAATAGCCTTAATCCAACAAAGCACTTAAGCATGTATTTAACTTTAAGTGAGTGAATAGTCTCATTGAAGTCAATGGGATTACTCATTTGCTTAAAGTTAAGCATGTGCTTAAGTGCTTTTCTTGGATTGGGGTCTAGGATTACATACACATTGCAGCTGGGAGGTGAAATTTCCAGCTTGAGTAGACAGACTCCTGCTAACTTTGATTGAGCTAACATGCTAAAATTACACTGTAGCCATGGTGGCACAGGCAACAGCTCGAGCTAGCCACCCGAGTGCAATCCTGTCCCCGATCCTAGGTACGTAGTGGGCAGCTAACCTGAGCCACCACTCATGCCATGGCTAGCCTGTTATTTTTAGCACACTAGCTCAAACCACGCTGGCATGTAGATGTTGACCTGAGCTGGAAATTACACCTCCTGGTGCAGTGTAGACATGTTCAAAGTGGATATTTGTGGTTCTGATGTTCACACTCTGAAGAGCACACTGGGATGATTACATCTGCTTTAGCAATGTAAGTGCACCAAAGACTATCAGCAGGCAAATACCAGTTTAATGTTTTACAACAGGCATCCACTCCAGTGCTGCCTTTTTCCTTTTAAAATTCCTCTTAGAATGTTTTATCCAGGCCTCTTTTTATGAGATGTTAATAGAGTCTTTAAAAAACTATGGGTTAGTTAAAAACTTCCCTTCGATGACAGTGTCATTACTGTTGGGCCCGTGCCGCTCTTTTGGCATTCATCAGCTGGAGGCAAGTGGGTTGTCTCATGGGGAGTTGAGAACTTGCAGGTTATCACTTTGATTAGCTGCTGCAGGCAACTGGTGGTTACTGTAATTGCCTCTGCAAGTCTAAAATGAATATACATTTCCTCTGACAAGGAAACTGGGAATATATGCCGAGTGGAAGCTGTAGGTACCTATAATGCCATGGAGATCAAATTAAAAAAGGAGAGAGAGAACCTGTTGCTATAGTACTTCATTAATTAAACATCGATTTAGAAAATACCATGGCATTGACAGGTTTGGGGCTTGGCTGCTGATTCTGTTTGGCAGTGACAAATCTTCAGGTGGGTTAAAATGTAAGTTTCATAGAAGATAATGATAATGTGGTAATTGGGATCCTGCCTCTTTAAAATATTAGCCTAAATTAGTGTGCACAGTCAGTCTAATAACTTAAGTATTCTTTTTGAGTAGATCTTTCACTCATTAGCAGCCAAGTGTAGGCAGTGCTCAAAGTAGCAGGGAAATAGTGGGGTACTCTGAGAATATTGTAGTAGGGCAGGTTTGGGTTGGAGAAAAGCACCTGAGGGAAATGGGCGAATAGGAGGGAGCCCTGCAGATCAGATCTAAAAAGATCTCTGCATACCCTGCCCTCTCTCTCTCTCTCTCTCTCCCTTCCCATTTTGATTTACATTAGCTTTCTATTTTATTCTTTTAATCTTAGCATCATTCATTTTCTTCTTCTTCTTACAAAACTTGCTTGTTTGTATTTCTTCAGGAGATGTGCCAGTATTGGGCTTCGGCCATGGAAAAAGTGCAAGAGCTCAGCTCCTGGCAGCTCCAGTCCGCTTTAAACATTGACAGTTTGTGAGCTGAAATGTGAATTCCAGAATAAGCTGTTTCCAGAGCTGGCTGGCTCACTGTGCTTTTGGCAATCAGAGCTTACACAGTGCACTGTCCAGAATCTAGAAAATTCTAGAGAAAGAAAAAGAGGATACACGCTGATAAAGTACAGAAGGGTTCTACTCGTACCATTTAGCCAAACTTGTTTCTATCAAATGAACCAGCTATCTTTAACTTGCATGTCCACCAGTGGAATCATTATATAACTATAGACAGGCCAAAGACTCTAGTTCTTGATTTTGGTTCATTCCAGTTCAAATTGAGCATTGCATGAAGGTTTGTGTTGATAGATTCATTTTTTTTTTGCCCTTCCCTAAAGTAATCTGACCCTTCACAAGTATCAACAGACACTCGTTAGCCAAAGAAAAAATGCATACATTGAACAGTAAATCCAGTGGGCCAAGTTCTGTTCTCAGTTACATCAGCACAACCACTCTGAAGTCAATGGGGTTGCACCAGTATAACTGAGAGAAAAATGTAGCCCAATCCATGTAGGAGTAGCAGGAAAATAAAATGAAAGACTAAAGAATACTGATATTGTTTTCCCTCTGTTTGCAAACATGTCTGCCATTAGCGCTGCTGGGAAAAATAGTGAAGGTGGGGAGGAGAAATAATATGTCCCTAAAATTTGCTTTGATTTGAATTTCTTAAGTCAATACATCATTTTGGGGAATTACCCCATCGTGTTTTCACCATGGCAATGGCACATTCCACTTGGGAAATTTAGAAGGGGGCCTTCATGAAAAGTGTTATGTTTCCAAAGATTTTTTTTTATTAAAGTAGAAGATTCAGTCTACATTCTCTTTCCCTCTCCTCTTTTCAAGAAAATGAGTTGGCTGTTTGGCAATCACGTTCTTTAGGATAAAAGTGGTGTGTGTGCTTTTCACACATTTTCTGCATAAATATTTTGAGGTTCCTGTAAAACAGGACAACTGTTTTTTTTATTCTTCATGAATCAGCCCCTATGTTTGAAACAAATCGTTGCAGCAACAAGGAATGACAGCATGACAGCCTGGTAGGTTATTAATGGGAATGACAGCCTGCAAATCAGAAATCATGGCAGTGCATCTGTATGAACGGCAATTTGTGCTCAGCTGAATAACCAGGAAACCCAGAAAATCAGAAGAGGTTGGGGGAGAAGACGAATCAAACACACATTTTTAGATATCCCAAACTACCTGAAAGTAATTGGCAAGGTGGGGAAACGTCAGTGTTCAAAAGTTTGCCATGGCCAAATACTCAGGTTCATGTCAGCCTATTTCTACGTACACCCAGAATCTGGGACTGGACAAAAGAATGAAATGAATGAAAGAACAAAAGTGCTTTTTCCCCCTTACTTTTCTAAAATTGGGAAAGCGCAATTGCATCCCATCTACTTGCTTTGTGCCAGATTACTAACTAGCGTTGTTTCAGAGGCTGGATGCAGAACTGGGTAAGCTGAAAACTGAAAAATTGTGCAATTTTTTGGTTAATCTCAGTGTGATTCATAAATGCAGTTACATTGCCTTGTCTATCCTTAGTTATTTTGTTCTGTATCAGAAAATAACCTTTTTATTTCTTCCCGAGGATGCAGTGGGAAGAACTGGTGCAGTTTAAAAGGTGAGTCTGCAGGATCCCAGGGATATTTTAAATCTAAGTTCATGAAGGAATGGAGTATTGCACTACAGAAGTAGTACTGCATTTTTTAATGTAAGACACAGAGGTTTCATAATCTTCCCTAAGGAGGTTGAGTATGGCTCCTTTGCATTTCATTCCCAATCCTCTTTCCGCTGCTCTGGAAATGAGGGTGTCCCAATTCATCTGTCTCTTGAGGGGGTCTATTTCAACACCTCATTCCTCTCTTCCTGGGCCTAAAGATCCCAGCCTTTTTTTTTTTTTTACTTTTTACTTTTTTTAAAGCTTTTGATCATTTTTGAGACTCAAACAATAAAACATACAATAGAATGTATTTTAATGCAAAGTATAAAACTTTGGTATCTATCTCTGTAATCTTAGGGTTTCTATTGTTCTCATCATACATTATATTTAGACCCTGAGAAATACTCAGTCACAGTGTCCCAGATACCCATAGAGACCAGCGAGGAAAGAATATTTTCCTGTGAGTTGGTTTGATTATTATTTAAAATAGATTCTTTTACTTGGCATTATCAAAAATGCAGTCTGTGAATTTCATGTTTTAGTTTTCTTTTAAATGGTACAGTAGCAATTCTCCATCTCGTCTTCATCAGCCTCTGTGTTTGATTTGCACTAGAAGTTAGTGTGCTGCTGTGGGTTATGCTCCAGGCAGTGCTATAATTTTGCTCTTCAAGTTGAGAAAAAGCTCATGCCTTTCTGAGTAACTTAAAAAACTAAAATAAAATAACCAAAAAGAAAATCCCTGTGGGCTTAAAAACATTTTTATGTCAATTCAAAATATAAACAAAAGCGATTTCAAAATGGAGTATCAAGAAAAATAATCCTCGTTCGCAATTGTTACACTAAAATTGTCCACTATGATCCGATATTGTGAAGACACCCATGCAAATATGGGTGAAATAAAAGCAGACATATGCTAATACGAAAGAATGAAAATTGTTCATAGTAAGTTATGACCTGTTTGGAGAAATACAGCCAGACATGGGAATACAGTATCTCAATCCATGTGTAGAGCAGATATTTCTTTACCCACATACAATTGTTACATTTGTGTAGCGCCTTTCATCTAGAGGAACCCAAGGATGCATGATGTATCACCAGCAGCAACCGGGATGAGTTTAGTCTTAAATAAAAACTTTCCCACTTGCCTTGGAATCTACTCATGTATGTTTCAGGTAAAGAGTTTATGACTATTTGGCACTATCAGAATCATTTCAGCTTATCTCTGAATGTGTTCCAGTGGCTAACTGAACATAAAAAAGCCCCCAAAATCATCTCTACTCAAACTTTAGAGAACATAAACATTATGGAAAATAAATTGTCTTTTTTTGTTCATCTCTGATGGAAATCAGTATTGTATAGTGCTGAATATGGGACAAAGTACAGGAGAGCAGGAATTGTCTTTCATTTTTGTTTGTAGTGTATTTTTACAAATCTAATTCAAGTCAGTAATGACTGAAAGCTGTAACGTGGCAACTAGTCGGTGACTTATGTGAAATGGATGAGTGGTCTCACTTGTGCTTCACTGAGAGAGGCAGTGTTGCCTACTGGATAAAGCACTGAGCTGGGACTCAGGAGGCCTGGGTTCTCCTGGCCCAGTCACCTTACACTAGTCACTTCCCCTCTGTGTTCCTCGGTTTTTTCCTCTGTAATATGGGGAAATGACCCTGCCCTCCTTTATAAAGTGCTTTGAGATCTACTGATGGAAAGCGCTATAGAAGAACCAAATATTTTTACTATTATTTATTAGAATGAGTAAAGGAAAGGTGATGGTAGCACATGCTTCCTCACACTGGGCTGCCAAAGACCGTCAGAGCTATATTCCAGAGGTGAGGCTAAAATCCTTCTCGTGGGTTTCCAGCCTTAGCTTTCACCTGATCGTATCTAGGCTAGAGAAGTGGTCTAATGGGCTGAACACATGCCTGGGAGCCTAATTTGACTCATATTTTACAGAAAATGTGCCATGTAGTAAAATGAAAAAGTAAACTCTCTAGAAAAGCCAAGTAATTTTATTTTACTTTTCGGGCATTAAGTTGCTTCTTTATTACCAATAAGACAAAACTGCTACTTAAGTCTTTGTTTATAATTTCCAATATCCAATATGTTATGGACTAATCTTCATAGATTGAGGATGTGATTAATAAAAAAATGAATCTAACTCAGTCTCAATCTCTTTCAGGAACACACAAAATGGGAGGTAGTACAATGGAACCTTTAATCATCTAGCAGCCTCTAAAGAAAGCCAAACACCACAGGCATTATTCAAGGTCCACCAGGACATAAAATTGAATCTGGCAGCCCCGTAACATAACTAGAGATTAAGTAATGCCGGGTCCCCTCATCCTTACGGAGCCATGAAATACGGACTCAGAGCAGATCCTTTCTCTGCTTGTGGCCTTGCCAAATAATCCTAACAAAGGTTTTGTCAGTGTCTTCAAATATCATTGATGGAAGATAGTTGAACAAATAGTAGATAAAGAAAGTAAGCTGCTGTGTTTATATTTATGAGATAAATTCTCACAGCTAGAGATGGGCCTGAACCAAAACCACAAATCAGAACAACTCAGAATTTTAAGAATAGTCACATCCAGATTTGCTGCCGAACTTTGTGCTTGACCCATAGCTCTAACCAAAACCCAGATCCAAAATTAACACCTCAGATCATTCTCTGTTCATGATCCAGAACACAGGATTGCCACACGTGTATGGATTTTTTTCTCCCATCATGACCTCTCTTTCCCCTCACCCTTTTCCCCTCTTCCATAATACAGATACATACTAGGGTTAGGAGAGATGTGCTTTTATGAATTTTCAGATTTGCTAATGAAATTATATTTTTATGCCAAGGTTGGGATCATGATAGTAGTTCACATTCAGAATTCAGTGATTATTCAAGAATGGAGTTGGTGAAAAAAGAAGCTGGAGATTGGTGATAGGGGGGAAGGCTGTAAGATATCTTACCCCAGTCTCCATAAATCTTGGCTGCAGCTTGTCATGAAGGAAAAAACATATTAGATCAGGTTCTTGGTCCTGCTCTGGAGAAACTGCTTGGAGTCCTCAATGGCTGCAGAGCAGGAGTAGTTGGCATCTCCAGTCCTAACATTCCTTCAGCCCCTGGCATGTTGGGAGCAGTGCGTTCCAGCTATTCTCAGTTGGTAGATAGTCACTTTGGAGACCACTGTGAAATGTGCAGTTTAGAAAAGCCCTAACCTGTTTTAACATGTGCTCGGGTGGTGCCTGGCAGAGAATCAGGGAACCCTAACTAGTTCTCCAATGGTCCCTCTGAGATGCAGTGAGTACATCTCATCTTTAGCAGACAATCTGGCACATTGCATTTCTATCTGTTCCCATAAATTAATAGTCAGCTGGAACTAGCCAAAGACCTTTGTGTTATCTAAAAATCCTTTCTCTGGCTGTACGGAAGAAGGAAGTAGTTAGGTACAGTGGTTAGGATGCTGACTTGGGAAGCTTGGGTTCAATTCTTGTTGCACCACAGACTTCCTGTGAGACCTTTGACAAGTCATCGAGTCTTTCTATGCCTCAGTTCCAGATCTATGTTATGGGCATAATGGGACTTCCCTATCTCCCAGGGGTGTTGTGAGGATAAATACATTAAAGATTGTGAGGCACTCAAATACTGTGGTAATGAGGGCCAGATAAGTACATAAAATAAATAGGTATTACTTCTGTTCTAGGTTGGACTCAGGTACAGTTATTGTTACAACTAAGGGGCGACTCTGTCCCATAGAAATATGGATGAAATTGGCTGTCTTCCTGAGCCTCAGGGAATTTGAAAAGTGATTTTGGGGTTCAGTACCAGAGGCTCCATAACCTGCAGCATCCTTCCTAAGATATGGCCATTATTTCACTGAGAATTATGGATCTACTGGGGGTTGTATTGCATTAGACCATAACTACTGTCCACTGACCTGATCTTCTCAGCAAAAAAATCTCATTGTATAATCATTTCAGTCACCATTTCAGTTTATAATCATTTCAGTCTCCAGTCCTCTAAGCTGCATACTGTACCCCAGATCATAAAGATTTTAAATAGATTTTTTTTCCAGGCATTATCAAAAATGCAGTCTGTGAAGTTCATGTTTTAATTTCATTTTAAATGGTACAGAAACCATTTTTCTTTTTCCTATGTCTCATTGGGATAATGTGTTATGGGTGAGTTCTCAGTTCACTGTGTACCTTGTTATCTCATTGTATATTTTTGTTTTTGTTAAATGTTTTTTATGATATATAAATGTCAATTGAGCTTTTTCAGTTATTGCTTAAAAAAACAAAAGTTTTCTTCTTCCCAAACTTCCCACTGGTGTTGATGAAGACTGGGAACAGACAAGAATAGAGAGGAAAATAAGGCTTGAGAGAAGCGGAGATAGGAATATATGCAGCTGGAAGATTTTTTCTTTCCTTCTCTAGAAGCAGATTTCATATCTTCTCTTTAACCTGATGTACTTAGAAACTAATTCTCAAAATCCAACAGGCCATGGATACCACAAGCAAGGTCGCTGAAAATTATTGTGTGAAATAAATTGTGTGTATAGAGTGAAATGATTATGACTTAGGAATCTACAGTGTATTCCCTGACTTCTGAAGTAGTATTTTGCACTTATATGATGCCTCTTATCCCAGGATTTAAAAAACACTTTGCAATGACTTATACTTTAAATATGAAGAAAGTAAGGCACAGAGAGGTTAAATGACATGTCCAAACAGTGAATCAGTGGCAGAATAGAGATCAATGACTGAGACAAGCGAACGTTGCTACTGATAAGGAGCAGGAGAAATATATGGCAATGAGGATGCCACATCTTGTGTTGCTTTCGTATTCTGTATATGCACCTATAGACCTTTCAAAAGTGTTATAGGCCTCAGATGCAGACTGACTACTGGTGTATCATACTACTGGTGTATCAGACTTGCTGCAGATTTCTTGGCGGCAGAGACATCTCTGGAACTGAATAGTCTCTGAATAAAGAAATTGAACTGTGTGATGTAGGATGTTCAGGAAAAGAGGGAACCTCTGATTGTTTATTTCTTCTGATTTCGCTCTCCGTGGCTATTTCATCTGAGTGATATCTGTGTGCAATGCCCTTACCTCTGAAACACACAAAGAGTCCTAGTGGTGCAGCATTAGATTCCAAACTGATTATTTTTATAGCACTCACCAAAGTGTAGAGCTGGTTGCGGATTTTTCCTGGGAAAGTGCCGTTATGTCAACACCGAAACTTTGGATGGAAATACACAGTTCTGACTAGACTTTTGTTGGGAATGTCTCTCAGCTGTAGGATAGAATTTCTGGCCAAAACCAGAACCAGAGGCAGAGCAATGACTTAAATTGGGTCTCCCACATGTTAGGTGAGTGCTCTAACCCAGAGCTATTGGCTGCCCAGGAAATGATCTCTTGCCTTTTTTTTTTTCTTCACAAATTTTTTTTATATTTCACTCCAGTGTGGAATGAAAACAAATTTCAGAACCTCAAAATTTTTCATGAAATGAAATTCTTGTTTTCCAGACAGCCTTACTATTGTGCTAGGGAATTTGCAGGAAACACATAAAAGATGGGTACCTTCCCCATAGCGTCAACCATGTACTTAAGTGCTTTGCTAGATCAGGATCTAAACAATGAAATGCTCAGACAGTGAGCATATATAGGCTTGGAAGGATTCGATTTTTATTGGTTAATGTTGGTAAATGGCTATTTCACCTGACACACACAAACCAATGATAATAATTGAAATTTACAGATAGGCAAAGTAAGAAACATGCTTCTTGAGAACTTGTTGGAGTTTAAGATGGTTTACTCCATATATTTTGACGTGATATTGGCAATTCATGTTGTAACTGTTGTAAGGTTTAAAGTTTTGAATTGCAGCATCTACTATCATTAAATAATTATTGTCTGACCCCCACATACTTTCCCATAACTGTGAACATTTAAATTGATAACAATAAAAATAAAACCCATAATTTTATGCAACTGTAAAAATTTAAATTGGTAAAAATAAAAATTGCTTAAAAATAAACATTGATATTATCAGTGAACACTATTTTAAAAATGAATTTTGCCAAGCCAAGTATATAACTTACCCTAAAAATGTAGGGGGACGAACAGATATGGGTTACAGAAATTGGATTACCTGGCTACTCAGCGTAGGCACATGCACATCTGAATAATTCAGTTGTCGTGCATCTCTTACTGTTTAACAATGCGAACTTTCTAAAGATGATGCTGTTGCTGAAGTGGTTTTTGAGTAGAGACTGTAGGCTTTATGAATAAACTTTGGAAGGGCATTGCAAGCAGAAGGGACAACAGAGAAGAAAGTGAGGAGACCACAATAGAAGGAGACAAAGGTGTTACAAAGCTGGTCTCATTAATAGAGCAGAGCGGGTTAGAGGTAAGCACTTCGCTAAAGAAAATGTGGAGAGGGACAGCACATTCAGAGAAAGTGCAAAAGAGAGTGGTAGATGGCTATGCTGTATTGTTTAAATTTAGAGAAGTTGCATCAGTTTAACTAAATGTGTTTAAAACCAATCTCACTAAACTGGTGCAAACCCCCAATGAAGACACTTAAATTGGCTTAACCCTCAATTAAACTTGTTTCACTTAATATAGTCATTTATCAATGCAAGAATTAAATGGTTTAAGTGCATCAATTTAGCAGTTTAACCAGATATTTTAATTTGATTTAAACTGGTGCAACTTTTCTAAAACAGACAAGCTGTTTATCAGAACAGAAGGAGTCTTCCTAGGGATGAAATTGTTGCAAGTTAGATTGATGTCTAAGACACTTTTATTCTGAATGTGATAACTGCTTGGTTACGCTGCATTGCATCCCACTATTTAGCTCTAACCTACTGAGGAAAATGGACTGTGTTTGGTACTCCAATCAGTATTTTGTTCATTTTGGTGTTGTCTACTTTCATTTCCTGTGTCTTTTTATTAGGTGGCATTAAAACAAGTAGTCGTTTTGTTGCGATTAAATGGCCTTCTCCTCCTACCAGTGTTTCCCTGATTCCGATGTAATTTACATCTCAAAAACTCTGCTCATTTGCTTTTACCTACTGTGACTTGAGTAACCAGAGTCCCTGTCATCACAATCTCTATTTGAGGCATTCCTCCATCTTTTTGCCTTGTCAGAATGTTTGTCTTTTCTTCTCAAGCAGTCTCTGAAAATCTCTTCACTTGTGTTTGAGTTTTCTCAGATCTCCTTTCAATATCCCAGGGAACTAGAAGGCATCTTCTACACCAGTGGTTCCCAAACTGGGGTTCGTGAACCAAATGTTACAGCGGGTTCTCGGGAAAAAATTCCCTAATGGAGGACAGAGCTGTTCTTAGGGACCCCGGACAGCACGGGGTCAGCAGCCTGGAGCCCCTGGACTTCTAAGAGCTAAGCAGATCAAAGCAAGCATATCTATCATACTGAGGAGATTTAAACTTCAAGGGTATGTCTACACCCAGCCGCTAGTTCGGCGGCTGGCAATCAAAGTTCTGGGTTCGACTTATCGCGTCTTGTCTGGACGCGATAAGTCGAACCAGGAAGTGCTCACCGTCGACTGCGGTACTCCAGCTAGACGAGAGGAGTACCGCGGAGTCGACGGGGGAGCCTGCCTGCTGTGTGTGGACTGAGGTAAGTTCGAACTAAGGTACTTCGAACTTCAGCTACGTTATTCACCTAGCTGAAGTTGCGTACCTTAGTTCGATTTGGGGGTTTAGTGTAGACCAAGCCCAAGACTCCTTATAAGAAATGGAAAGGGAGGTGGATATTTTTTGCTGTTTTTAAAATTAAATAGGCAGGTAGTATTGTTTTTAAAATTATTATGAAGAACAAGTTTAAGCTTTGTTGTAACGTGCGTTGTTTGCCTGAACTACTCAAGACCTGAATGCTTATGTAGGAGGAACTCTTTGAGTTGACTTCTTAAATACCTTCATGCTGTTTCAATTCTGACACTCCTTGATGAAACATAGGAGCCTTGTCTCATAACACGCTTATTCAAAGTGAATCAAGCTACGGAAGTGAGATCTTGGAAAAGTGTTGCCGTTTTCATAATGTAATAAAAATAATGTAATTATAAATAATAATTAATAATAAATAGTGTGTAATAAGCATGTCATAAAAACAAATTTTATATTTCCAGGATCTCTGCTTTTATAATTTATACTCAGGTAAAGGAGAAAATCCCTGGAAATATTCATTTTTAGGAGGGGGTTCACGAGACTTGACATTTTAGTGAAAGGGGTTCACAGGTTGTTAAAGTTTGGGAACCACTGTTCTACACCTTAACCTCTCTGATTCTCCCATAGCCATTGAGTGTGCTATGTATATCTAACTCCTAATCGCTTGGGGCATCTTGTGAACCATCTCTTAAGGCAGGGGAGAGCAAAATTTTTGGCCTGAGGGCTGCATCAGGTTTTGTAAATTGTATAGAGGGCAGGTTAGGGGAGGGAGTCATGGCCTGGCCCCTACCTCCTATCTGCCTCCCCCCCCCAGGACTCCTGCCCCATCCAACCCCCCCTATTCCTTAACAGCCCCTCTGGGACCCCTGCCCCATCCACACACCCCTGCTCCCTGTCCCCTGACCGCCGCCGCCCCATCCAACCCCTCCTCTAATTCCTGACGGTCCCCCTGGGACCCCTGCCCCATCCAACCACCCCTTCTCCCTGTCCCCTGACAGCCCCCGGAACCCCTGCCCCTGACTGCCCCCTGCCACCCCATCCACCCCCCCTCCTTCCTGACTGCCCCCCAGGACCCCTGCCCCCATTCAACCCCCTGTTTCTCCCCCGACCACCATCCACACCCCTGCCCCCTGACCACCACCCCAAACTCCCCTGGCCTCTATCCAACCCCCCCTGTTCCCTGCCCCCTTACTATGCTACCTGGAGCACTGGTGGCTTGCGGCTACCGCCGCCACCATCACACAGCTCAGAGCACTGGGTCAGGCTGGGCTCTGCAGCTGCACTGCCCCAGGAGCTCACAGCCCCGTCGCCCTGAGCATTGCACCGGCGGCGGAGCAAGCGAGCTGAGGCTGTGGGGGAGCGGGAATAGCGGGGGAGGGGCCGGGGGCTAGCCTCCCGGGGCAGGAGCTCAGGGGCCGAGAAGGACGGTCCCGCGGGCCACATCTGGCCCGCGGGCTGTAGTTTGCCCACCCCTGTCTTAAGGGCTTTGCATTTGTGCTTGTAGTTGGTTCCCCTCTCCACCCTTTGGACTATCACAAACAGGCTGAAGGCTTCCCAGTTTATAAGCACCAGTGTGTTATTTACTGGGTTCCCTTCACCAATTCACCAGTACAGTCTTGTGCATCAACATACAATTAAAAGTAAACTTTCACCTCAGCTCACTTTTTGGGGAGGGACAGGACAGATTTCACCATCCTGAGATCCTGTTTCCCCAGCCTCCCCCCTTGCACTTCCTTCTGGTCCTCTAACTGTTCCCAGCTGATGAGTTGATTCTTCTCATTAGCTCATCCACCTCCTGCCTAATTAAGCCACTGAGCACCCATCCCTCAAACTGGATCCATCCCAGGGGGAAAAACTAGTACCTTTGTGACCAGCGTGCTGGGTCAGCTCTAGGCTCCTAGCACTCTGTCACGGTGCTATTAGTAGATGATATTGTGGCCCCTGCTCTTTCTTGGTTAAGAATAGCTGATAGAGAAGATGGCGGGGGGTGGGGAGGGAAAGCACAAATCATCAGTAGGAACGAAGTCCATGTGAGCTGCTTTCTGCAAGACAGATAATAAGAATATGATTCTCCCTTACAACCAATGCATACTAGAGATGGACAGAGGAAGCAGTGCTGATGTTTTGGCATTGCAACCTTCATCACCCAGACTTTGGTTTAGCAAAATAAATATTTGGGAATCTCTGATGCAGAAGATTTCAAGGGAAATTATCTCCATGACACTCATATTACAAACCCCAGTCTACCTTGGGTGGTTCAGATTTGAGATCCATTTTGGCCAAATGCACTTTCTGGTTTGTAGTGTTTCTTTAACAAGCAAACAAAGTTTTTGTTTTACAAGATTAGTACCAAAAAAACAGGGGTAGTCAGATCTGGATTCCATTGTATCTAAACCACCAGCGTTTGGGGACTTGAGATTAGATTCTGATTTTTGACCAAGTTCTAACAAGCGCTGACAAATAGGATAAGATGACAATGAGCAGCTGGACAGGAAAACTTCTGTGTTTGGAATTAGTGTGAGGATTCGTGGCCCCCAGGCAGCCCAGCTGCCACCTAGTGGATTGCTAGTGACAAGTGGACTGAGTGCCTAATGGAACCCTGACCCCACCAGAGGCACAGACAACGGGATTCATGACTGCAAAAGTGTCCAGCTCACAAATTGGTCCAGCTGTACTATTGAAGTCAGAATGGGGTATAGGAAGGTGTCTGTGCAACTGGGTGAATTCCTGGCTGGTTGCTACATCAGACCCTGCCTTCTTGCTTGACTCTTGAGCCCTGCTTCCCAGCCTTGCTCCTGGTTCCAGCTTTCCTGATCTGTTCCTGGTTCCTGCCTTCTTCCTAATACCTGCCCTGGTCTCTGACTTTGGTTCCAGCTCTGACCCTTGGCTTGATTACCAATTCCAACTCTGGTCTGACTTTTGACTTGACTACTAATTCCAGCTCTGGCTCTGATCACTAGGTCTGACCACCCAAGTCCCAGTCATGACAATTAGGATGTTACCTTAAATGATCAAGGTAGACATCTCCTGGACTTAGCAGTATAGCAAAGAGTGTGCTTGGCCATGTCCCTTCCTAACCATCATCCTTTATTATAGGGCTATTGTCTTTCCCCAGAACTATGAAAACTCAGTGCAATGTTCTATTAAGCTTTGTAGAACAGTGGTTCTCAAACTTTTGCATAGCACAGATCATACTTTAATACAGATTGTCTAATGGACCATGTAAATGCACAGTCCTCCCCCCCATCCCATTTGTGCTCATATAACATCCCTGTAGCAAATACAGCAATTGCTTCCATGGTAAAGTAACATTAGGAAAACATTTAATTTATCTGACCTGTCTTTAATGGGAAGTAGCGATTAGACTCAGAGGAGGACCCATCACTCTTACCAGTCAACTTTCTGCAGACAACAGCAAGTGTTCCATGCATCAGAGTCTGGAAATCTCTGATGCAGAAGAGTTCAAGGGAAATTATCTTCATGACACTCATATTACAAACACTGATCTACTCTTTAATTGAGTTTCTTTCTCTGTACCAACTCCACAGTCTGCTCATTTTTCTGGCTTTAATTTGCAGGTTCTCTCCTCTCAAATCCTAAGAAACTATGAACACTATTATCTGGTTGCAAAGTTTACTCTGTGCCTATCATTGTGCCCAGATTGTATCTGTAATCTTTTAAATTATATAAAATATCTGTGAAATACAAATATAGATAGATGTTAAATTACAGTGACAATGGGAAATGAGGTCAATATAATAAACCAATATCTTCTAGACAGATGGTGAAGAATATACTAATAGAAAATAACTGTTGATGAAATAAGATAATTTTGTTCTCTGGAACATAAATATAAAAATCCCGTAAACAGCAAAAGTTGACTCTAACTATATATTATTGCTAATAATACTTAGCTCTTATTGATTTAGAGCCTAATCCAATGCTCACTGAAGTCAGTGGAAAGACTCCCATTGGATCAGAACAAGAGTACTTTATTTTTTCAGGGTACTATGTAAACATTGTCTAATGAAACATGTGGGGCTGTATTATGGCCTTTTAAGCACAGGCTCGGAAGCTGGCATAAGCTATACTGGTAAAGCAGTTATACTGGTAAAAGTACATCAGCTCTAGGGCTTTTGTTAGCATAGCAATGTTGGTTAAAAAAAATTCACATTCCTAACCAATATGTCTACCGTCAAAAATTTTGCCAGCATAAGTTTATAGCTCAGGCCTAAGTGATTTTGCTCAAGAATCCACAGAGATGCTGGCAGAGCCAGAAATTTAATTCCAATCATCTGAGTCCTAGCCCTATGCCTTTTCCACAAGACCATCTTTGATCCTACAACAGCCTTCTGCGTTAGGAAGGTAAGAATTATTAGCCCCATTCTACAGATAGAGGAACTGAAGCCCAGTGATTAAAAGACTTTCCCAAGGCCTCAAAGTGAGGCAGAGCATGAATTAGAAAACAAAAGTAGCTAGTTCTCAACCCACTAGACCATTTTAGTCAAAATAGTTGCTTGTTCATTTATCCCAAATAGTTCCTGATCCAAATAGTTAAATGAAGCTCCCATAACATTTCCCAGGTTCCACGTCTGTGAGATGATCTGCTACACTTTAAATTATGGTTAGTACATTGAGTTTACAGCATGGACACATATACTCTTTGGATGGGTAATGCTAGAACTGCAAAATTCTGTTCTCTTTGAATGTCTCTGATGCTATTCCCACACAGTTGGTGAAGTAAAAGGTCAAATATCAAATTAACATTATCTCCTTTTTCCTAAACAACAATAAGGGAACTGACTATCAAAACATGGCAGGCCCACACCTTATGCAAATATGTACAAAATACAGTCCAGCTGAATGAACAGCTGTCAGAGCAGCCTCCTGTCAGCAGTTTGGAGAAAGTTTGCTAGAGCATATGCATATGCGGACACACATATTCAAATCTGTATAGGAAAAACAGATCCTGCCTTATCTCATGAAGATCAACACCTGGGCAAGAACAACCCTTCCAAGGCTTTTTTGCAATAACTTTCTGGATACATTAGCTTTCTTTTGTCCTTTTATTTCCAGTCCCCATCAGCCTCACTTTATTTTTCTGAAGTAAGTTTGTCCATCATTCAGCAATGATACTTTATCCTTATTTGAATTTTTCCCATAATTAACAACTGGTGGCAGGAATATTATGTGACTTTTTAGCTTCTTGTTCTTTCATTGTCTTTTAGTATTTGAAATAAAGGGTTTATCGCCTTAACAATTCCACTACCATATTCTTCAGCAGATAGACATTAGTATGAGTATCTCCCAGGGAGCTGCAGAGTACCGTGGCACTCTGGGTTCAATCCTGTAAAACCTTGCTCCTGTGAGTAAAGGATTGAAGTATCTCTCCCCCTCTCATCTCTGCAAAATGTCATCACATGTGCAATGCTACATTGCAAACATTGCAGTTCAGTGTCAAGACTGTG